>NC_041401.2:83498232-83785732 GCF_900747795.2 Erpetoichthys calabaricus
GAAAACTAGCACATGTATGTAAAGGAACATTTCAAGGGAAACACAAAGCCAGCTATACCAAGTGTGGATTTTTGTCTTGGAAAAGGCACTTATTATCAGGTAAGTTTTATTCCTAAGCAGTTTAAAAAAAATTATATATTTATATATATAATTTATATATATATATATATATATATATATACATATATATATATATATATATAGACCTTGAGGCATATAAGAAAAATAGAACAGCTCACTAAGCAAGTAACAATAAATAGATGCAACAACTGTATTCATAATAAATAACATTAAATTAACCTTTGCTTTTAACTAACTAGATATGAGTTTTTTATATTCATGTTTTAAAAAATGATAGAATATGAAAGTATTGGTTTAATTTATTTTTTGCTTACAATGTAATTTCTAATTTACTGTTCTAATTTAAAAGAAAATAATTTTATGTTTACTATTTAATATATGCTTCACTAAATAAATAAACAATTATTAAATGCAAGTGATATTTTAAAAGCTCTGTTACAAGGGTAACTAGATGAAGTCTTATTTTTATTGGATATGAAAGCATGATGCATTGTGAAATACATTGCTTTATATGGGTTCTTGTTTATATCTGCTCTTTTCTTACCATATCTTTAATATTGTTGTAAATGTCCCCAATAAATCTGTATATTTATATATACTGTATATATACCTGTCTATAAATTAACACTGTATATGTTGTGTGTGTTATGAAATAGGCACACAGACATATTTTAAAATTACTGAATATGTATATAACAACCTGTCCGTGGTTACTGGCACTGGATGCTCTCCTGGTATTTTTAGGCTCAAGATAGGCACTAACCATTAACAAGATGACAGTCCAACTTCAGGCACAAATATATATACATATATATATATAAATAAATATATATATTATATATATAATAATATATACAAAATATATGAAAACAGAGAGCGTATGAGGGAGAGATAAGGATAGATTGCCATCTCATCAGTGGTTGTCTTTATGCCTGTATGTACATAATATGCACAAAAATATGCACATACATGCAGTCTTAATATAACATATGTAACCACAGTCTAAAGAAGAAGTAAAAGGTAGAATATATTTTATTATTTATAATTTTCCTGTCTTTCAGTTTATAAAGAAATGCAACATTGATCCATTTAAAGTAATAACAGCCACAAGTTCTGATTGCCCCTTGTGTTCATTTAAGTGCAGAAATATGCACAAATAAATCACAGTAAGTAATTTTTCATGGCACATAGTGTTTTTAACTCCTTCTAATATGAAATAGAATTAAATATCTGTGTCTGCCAGATAACACAATAAGCACACTAGTCAGTCGCAAACATAGGGGTGGACTTCATACAAGTTAAAATTCCTCTGCTTTTTAATAAAGTGTTATTCTTTTGGTTATCTCTGACTTTTGGGGATATTTGTAGGGCTGAGATCTTTCAGCTATTCTCAGTGCATTGAGAATGAAGAGGGAGTGTATCCTCAAGAATACAAAAGGCAACATTATTCCCCATGGATTCTCACTACATCCTGCATGAATGGAGTATTGAAAAACATAACATTAGGGACTAGATTATTTTTCATCCTTCATAACTAAACTATTTGTCTGCAAGGTTTCAAGTGGTTTGTTAACTTAATTCTCAAATATGATGGCCCAGCTGGACAGTCTGCAATATTTCAGTTCTTAATTGTGTTCCTTGTTTGGGCTTCGCTGTAAGAATCTATAATACTTAAATAAGTCCTGAAAACACATTTTATATTATTTATGTTCTACCACAGCACATATTAGGAGATTCAGTCTACTTGTTTTAATATTTGTATGTAACATGTTATGTTTGGTTCCAGAGAAGTGAGGTGGGTGACGTCCACCCTTCTTGTGACTCTGTTTCCATTTCACTTATTACAGCAGACTTTTACATTATTATTCAGTTTTCACAAGCAGATTTTAGGCAGATGTTTGCCTCTGTGACATAATAGCTGAAAGATTTATCTGTCGTCAATGGGATAAATCAGTTACAGCATATATTGGTACTTAAAGTTAAGAGGAGAAAATAAGCAATATTTGAACAGGGAATATGTCTTTATGTATGATTTTATTTTGAATAAATCCCTAAGTTCAAAGTTTTTACAACATTTACCATATGTAGACATTTATTTAGTGTAGTATAAACTATGCTAGCAGATTTCAAAAATATGAGCACAGCATATCAACACAGTTTGCAAAGTACATTATCATGTTCCCTAATTCAACCTTAAGCATGTATTCAAAAAAGATCATTTTCATCCCTTTTTTAAGGAAAAGTAAGTTCTCTTTTTTTTCCTGCTTAAAAAGCAAAGCCATTTTACTCTCCATTTGCCTGTTGTTTTACATCCCATTAAGACACCTGTTTTGTATAGATGTCTTTAGCTTGGTCTCTATTCCTAAAGCAGTAAGTTTGCAGGCTTTTATTTCTTTAATTTGCCCACCCCCATATATTTTTAGATGTCTTTGTAAGTGAATCCATTTAGTAATAACTAGACCACCATCCACCATAAAAAACCTCACACTGTTCCACTCCATCTGAACTAGTGTAGTGTGGTGCTGAGGAGTCACCTGTTACATGCTGCACGCAGGACCCTAATCTGGGTGTGGCAATGCGCTATATCAGCGTGTGCTCCTAACCAACAACCATCAATGCACACAAGAATGAGAACATGTTACTTCCATTTTCAGACTTCTCTTGAAGTGTGTGATGTATAGACTCGTGAGCCCCTTCATGCATGTAGCTCAGCCTTACTGTTTTGTCATGGCTCTCCGTAAGGAGATTCTACAGTGGGAGACATAATGGCCCTGAAAGACAAAAAAGGCCAAATAGCCAAAATACAGACAACAAATAAGAGAAAAATGGTTCTCTATGGTTTGCTTGTTCACATTGTTACAATTTACAATATAGATATCTAATGGTTAATAACTCTAGTATACTTGAAGTGATGTTCGGGATTTTGACATATTTATAAAGTGTGGTTAAAAGAAATAGATCTGAATAGATGTACTTGCTTGTGGACAAATATTTTAACTGGACAAATACAAATAAAAGTAGCCAGTTACAATTTTGTACTCCATCTCTCACAGCTGAGCAGAAACTGCAACAATTTCTTACAATGAACATAACATAAAAAATTCAGACACGAGAATCAATATGCTTTCTACCCTAGGAGCCAAGTTACACAAACTATTCTAAGACATTTCAATAATTATCTACCACTCTGATGCTGATCTTTCTGATCATAAAATAGGTCATTACGATAGCAACTGACAAGAAGAATTCATAATTAATTGCAGAATTACGGTATTTGAAGGTTCCTCTAGAGTGCTTCTTTCTCTTTCACGATTTGGCTCAAAAATTAATCAGCATATCGTCATCTCATAACAGGCTTAAATGCTGAGTTTGGTATTTTTCTGTCCAGCTGTTTTAGCTCTAGACCGCCCTCAAGAAACTGTGACACATAGACAGACACACAGCTATCATCGAGATATCGATGTTTTCAGTATCAGGGGACCCTAAAACATCGAGATCCATAGAAAACCGGAGATTGAAATTTTTCATGAATCTAAAGCTTTCTCTCTTTCCCCATAGATGATAGGATATGGTGGGATGGGCACAAAGCAAAAATGGGAATTCTAAAGGGGACCCCCTACATTATGTGCTTATTTATTTGCATCCACAATACAGCAAGCCAAAAAAAGGTAAATAGAAAATAGATTTTTAAAGCCACCAAGGGGATCTTTTGAGTTAGCATAATATTAATCATGAAACTTAACTTGTCAAAAATTGTAGTTTGCCTTTAATTTAGAATTTTGTCTGTTTTATATACTGTCATTCAAAAGTGACAGCTCATACATATGGAATAACACTGTTCAGCAGAAGTAAATCTTAAAGCATTACAATTACGATTACTATCAATCTGCTTATTCGCCATTACACCTCTCATGATCAAACTGGTTTAATCTAAAGGATCTGAGCCTATTCCAGCTGTGTTAATCAAAAGGCAAAACCAGAAGTTGAAAAGGCAGCAGCACATCTCACGTTCATGACACTTTACGGAATGCCAATCAAAGCAAGTACATTACAGTGGAAAGGGTGTCAAATCTTGGATTTAAATAATAAGTCTGATTAAAATGTGTATTACATACGGTTAAATCATTCTCCAAATACCAAACTGTTTACACTGAGCCTCAATCCTCATTCAAAGATGAATGCATTTGAATAGAGGCACTGCTTCAGCAGGGAAAGTTAAGCCTGAAGGATGCTGTGTGAGAGTTTCACACAGACAGAGTAAAATCCTTGCCAGCAGCTCATCACATGAAAATGCTGGGAGAGATGGAAGCATGTTGGTGTAGATAAGGTAGATATTAGCTTTGGATCTGTCACAACAGCACTCATTTGTGAATTTCCCCTTGGGATTAATAAAGTATCTATCTATCTATCTATCTATCTATCTATCTATCTATCTATCTATCTATCTATCTATCTATCTATCTATCTATCTATCTATCTATCTATCTATCTATCTATCTATCTATCTATCTATCTATCTATCTATCTATCTATCTATCTATCTATCTATCTATCTATCTATCTATCTATGGCAAGGTGCTTACTTCCCACAAACAGCCATGTCAGCTTGCACTTGTATATAAATTATAAAGACTAAATTTAATGAATCCATGTGACCCTATAATTGAACAATGGACGAATGGATGGAGGGATTTCGTAGGAGACAGTATGCAAAAGAATGGAAAACACAGAACAAGCTAAAAAAAGAACATACTGGGGTTCACCGCAAAGTTTAAAATTGTGAATTTAGTTGGAAGTATAAACCAGACATGAAGACTGAACAAATCTATTATTAATACCATTTTAATAAACTGGCACAGCTTTAATTACAGAGTGTGAAGGTACAGGTACAGTTCCACACTTAAAAGGTGAATAAAAATAGTAAAAGAAAATAAAGTGCCACTAAATGTATATTCAATTAGACTACTGCTGCTTCTAAGGTTAAATCTTAGGAAAGTACTTTAAAAGTGTACTGGTCTGGTGATAAGACATATTCTTTCAAAATACAAAAAATAAGGGTAAAACAATGTGGACACATTTGGGAATGACTCCTTAACAAAAATGAATAAGCCATATCCTGCTGTAGTGAGGGGCAGCAAGCCTGAAAAGAGAGACTGAACCCGCTGTGTAACAAGATACCGTACCTCTTAATTACAATTAGAACCTGCTTGTTCATTATGGAAGAGATATTTATTTTTCCTCAATTTGGGTACGCTGGTGCTTTCTGACTTGACGCCCCCAAGTTCATGTCTAGCTTCTCCATTTGATGATGAGAAAATGAGAGGCACCTAGCAATGTCTTGGCAGAGATCCGTATTTGTTATCTACTACAGTCCTCTAATGTTTCTTAGGATTATTTTCTTCAGGAAGATATTTTGATGGCATATACATTTCTATCAAAATAGCAATTCTTTTCAGCCCTTGTCCTGGGTTGATATGGCCTAACTCTTTGCAGCTATTTTAGTCCTAGGTCAATGACCATATTTATCCTTTCTCTGGAACTATTTATGGCACTCTGTTCGTCATAAAGTCCATCACTGTCCTACAAGCCCGCTCGTTTTCTTTGTTATATTTTAGACCTGCTATTCCTTTATTATAATTTTTATAATAGTGCCTACCACACTCATGTCAACTCTACTGTGCTGTATATTAATTCTTTATGCCATTTGCTTCATCTATACATTCAATTACATGTTTTAGATTCTCATTTGATGACAGAACCTTTGCGTGATTTACAGCACAACACACTCTTTACTATGATGTCTACCTTGTTATTCTCTGGAGCTATTTTGTCCCATTTGTGCATGAAAATAAGGAATGATTGATTTTCTGCTTGAGTGGTGCAGTGGTAGTGCTGCTGCTTCACAGTAAGGAGACCTGGGTTCGCTTCCCGGGTTCTCCCTGCGTGGAGTTTGCATGTTCTCCCCGTGTCGGCGTGGGTTTCCTCCAGGTGCTCCGATTTCCTCCCACAGTCCAAAGACATGCAGGATAGGTGCATTGGCGATCCTAAATTGTCCCTGGTGTGTGTGTGTGCCTTGCGGTGGGCTGGCACCCTGCCTAGGGTTTGTTTCTGCCTTGCGCCCTGTGTTGGCTGGGATAGGCTCCAGCAGACCCCTGTGACCCTGTGTTAGGATCGAGAAGTGCATAACCATTGCACTTTATAAAATAGCTACCTGTGTGGAGTACAGGGTTGTTGCCGAGACTTTTGGTGTGAGCCAAACCATTGTTCACAGGTGTGTAAATGGGGTGTGTCAGGCCATATGCTCTAAACTAGTGAGGCAATACATCACTTTACCTGATGTGGTAGAGGCACGAAAGATTTCACAGCATAATTACGAGGCACACAAAATGGTGCAGTTGACGGTTCACATATTATTCCTGCACCAAGTGACGGGTGTCGGGATTATGTTAACAGGGAAGGCAGGACATCTGTTGTTCTGCAGGTGGTCGTTGAGGATGGATTAACGCTTTACATCCTGTCATGTGACCTAAATGTGAAAAAAAAGTGTTTCCATTGCAATTTTGTGAATTATTGCTGTTTTGTGAATTATTTTCAAGTTGCCTGAAAAACCACCTTAAGTGAGTATATAAACGTTTATGCAAATTTTGAGTTTTTTTTCTAAATTCACGTGTTTACATTACCGTTTTTTTGTTTCACAGTTTCAAAGTGTGCATGAAGGAGGTTAATGGAAACGTAGCTTGTGTATCCATTTAAGATGTGATTCTTTTACTTAAGATAAGCACATTCTAGCTGATAGCATTTTGCATAGCTGATGTATTTTTTATTCCTTAGTACCTGAGTAAAACATCAGTGGATTTCCAAAAAGGAGAACTAACAGGAACCACTGATTATTACACAGTATTTTTGCATATAGATTATAGCTCTTCGGCCCTCAGGAAGTAATGATTCACAGTGACGTTATATTCTTTTAAAGATGTACTGCACACTCACAAAAGAGTGTGGGCTGATATTATTTAGACTTGGAAAAACTAGTCCCTGTACCATAACACTGTGAGACTGTGTCAAAACAACCAAATAATTCATGATTTTCAATTTATAGAGGTTTTAACTATAGCTTCTGCAAACTATGATATAATGAAGAAGAATCACTGGCAGTAACTCGATTATACTAATAAGATAATAAGCTTTCTTCTGTTATAGTCAGTGTTACAACCCGGACTGTTGTGGGGCGTTAGTAGGAGACAAGTAGCATTTGATCTGTACACCTATCTATTTGTACTATATGGTCAAATCTTTTTTCAGCCCGGATCTTTACCTTAGAGGTTTCATGCTCGATATCAACAAAGAAAACCTTCAAATTATAAAGTGAAAATCACAACAGTCTGGTAATCAAGTACCCTCTCTAGTTGAACATTCATTCCTTCAGCTACATAAATCATGTTACTCCTATAGAATTGCATTTGTCCTACTGTATTTAAGACTCAAAACTCAAGGTCTTATGTCTTGCAGGAGTAGAAACAGAGCGTCTGTAGAGATTCTACTGGAAGAAAAACACTTTTCTTCCTGGAAGAGCCTGAAAACAGGTTTTTGAAGAGGACATGAAAATAACTAGCAGGTTGGACAATCTGCATGGGTCATGGAGGCTGGTTCTCTGGCTAGTTGCAATATTTCTTACAACTCTGCTTCTGTTGATTTTGATGGGAATTCATGTTCAATTTGGTAAGCTATGCATTTTAAATAATTATTCAAAATAACACATTTAGAAATAGCAATAATTTCTAAAGATAAATTAAGTAAAATGCAAAATAAAATAAAAGTACAAATTCAGCCTGCTCCTACATTTATGGGTTTCACTGTGCCTGTCTAACCTAATCTGAATCTTTTTGAGATGGTTGATGTCTCTTTTGTTTTCCATTTCACAAAATCTGAGTCCTTCACAATCCTTTTCAAGCATGGAAAATAGAGAGCTATACAATCAAAATAAATTAACAGCATTTTTATATACTAAATACATAGTCTAATTAATTGCTGATAAAGAACTCCTCACTCACTTGCACCTCATATCTGCAGAGTCTCAAAAATACTAATAGTGCAAATTTTAATTCTCCATTAAAACTTATAGATAAAATGGCCATAATATTATATGCTCTGTACACATGAACCATTTTGAATCTGCCAAATAGAGAACTGCTAATTAGTCTAACTTCAAGTAAGTTAAATTTAATTATATATTTACCTTGCCTTTGCACCTTTGTACCTACATCTATTACTCTGTACATACATCTGTATTCTGATCCCCTTTGTCTAGTCAGCACCGTGGGCTGTGTTGCAGTGGAGCTCTTGGACACTGTCATCTCTTCTCCCCATTTTTTGTTTAGTGGCATGGGTTAGCCTTTTCACTAACTAAACTGGCATTGGTGGAAGCTTTCTTTTGAAAACATCAGCTCTTGTGCATTGTGTTGATCCTTGCAGTCCACTCAGCCATTCTTTTCTGTTCACTCTCTCTCTGTCAGAAAACTGGATCGCCAGAGGAATCATATAAGACTCTAATAAAATGTAAGGAGCTCCATTCTTTGAGAACTTTGGGTGGGGCTAGTTGTTTAAAGCAGAGTGGTCATTAAGGAAGTAATATACTTCTTTCAGAAGGCTCAGCTCCTTTTCATGCTCTCCTCAAATGTGCTTCTCACAGTAGAACCTCTTTCAACACATTTGTGAAAAGAGTGAGAACTATTTATAGCATCACTGGGGACAAGACATGAACCAATCCTCGTCAGAACAACATTGTATCTCACAACAGACCCATACATACTTACACTAATTCACAGTCACTGGGTAATCTATCACACATGACTTAAGGACATATTTTTAATTTGTCTTTTAAATCTGTTTAGTACTTCTTCATTATTAACTTTTTATAAACTAGGGGGCACAGCCTGTTCACTTCGCTCACCCACCCCCTTGCCCAGGGGTGCACTGTGTGCCAGCCACTTCGCATCTCTGCTGCTCGCGTTGTGAAAGGGGGGCTGAACGCACGCTAAGGAGATGTGGTCGGATCAGCTGCTGCCGAGCTGCATGTTCTGCTTGTTGCGCTGCGCGTCGATCATTTAAAAGCCTGTGCAGCAGCTGTCCTTTTGTCTCACTGCCTTGTCTCGTGGGACATTAAAGTGTCTCCGAGAAAAGTGTAATGATTTTCTTTTATTTTTTAGGGCATCACAGTCTACTAAAAAGAGAAACCCAAGGTCAGTTCTTTTTTATATATGTATATATATTTTTTTGCTGTTACTGCTTAGAAGGATATCTGTATTATAGAACTGAGAAAGATGGCTGTCAAACCATTGATTGTGGAACAGTCATGGATTTACAACACAAATGTTTCATAATTTTTACATGATAGAGATTTTCTGTGTTTGTGCACAATGTCCTTTACCATGTTGGTATATGGGTTTACCTTTTCAGAAAAAAAATGTGCAATTTTTGTTCAGTTTCTAGCAAATTCATCTTGACGAGTATCACATGCTCTGAGGGAGAGTTTTTGTCAGGTAATAAATGCCAGTATATTGAGACATGACTAGATGTCAGATACAGCATAAAAGTAAGAAAAGGATGGTGGACAGACTTGTGAAGCCACCAAAACATGTGGAGAGGACTAAACATTTTAATCTTATCTACTTATTTAACAATTTTCCTTCCTTCAGATAACCTGGAAGGTAAACAATACAGATATTAAGCAATGCTGTTTGTAGTATGCACTTTTCTTTAGTAGATACTTGAATAATATACACAACAATTAAGAAAACATCTTGAGATGATTAGAAGAAGTAGACACCCTTTTAACCAAAAGAATCTCTTCTGTCTCTTGCCATTCAGACTTATGTCACTCTTGAATTTTTCCTATACCCAAGAAACACAGCAGTTATGTATACATTCTTTATAAAAGTGAATTAATTTGTTACATCTTATGACCAAAAAGGTATTTTAGAAAAATGTTGTTCTGATTCCCCCAGGTTCTTCTAGGACTAGAACAGTTTAGCTAGACTAAACTGCCTACATTCTTTGGGAAGCAGTAGAAAGCTACAGTCTCTTTATAAAAGCTTACATGGATGCCTGGAAGGAATTCTGCATAGGTAGTGCTTGGGTTGGGAACCCATGCCCTTGGATCTGTAAGGCACCAATGTACTGCCTCTTTAATTAATCTTTAGGCTTACTTTGCATAATGAAAATAAGTACAAAATGCTTTACAAGACTTTTCAAATGAATTTACAAAATTAAACAACGCTTACACTGCAAAGTCAAAAGTGCAAATTCATTAGAATAAAACAAGCCTATGACTAGTATCCATTCAAGTGTTTAAATCCAATAAGGAGGAATCCACACAGGATGGAGCACCAATTCATCTTAGGCCATCCTTCATACACATACCTTGCCTGCCACTGACAACATTTATTGCTTAAATCTTGAGATTAGTCATTGGTATTGAAAGATTCAGCAGCAGAGGACTGCTGTGTAACGTCCGCGGACCTAAATGAAACATATACTCAGGTGTCTGTGGACATCAGATAGCGTGAAGCCACCTAGAGAAGTGGGCCTTAAAAGGAGCCTGTGCAGAGCATGGAAAGAGGGTTGCTGTAGGTGGCAATAAAGGCAGCTTACCTTCGTGATTTCTGAAAGCAGTTCTCTGCTCCTTAAGTTCATCCTGCATTGCTGCAGAGGAGTCCCTGGAAGGATCCTACCTTGCATCAGCTTTAGGAGTTGGGGAAATTGAGTATGGATGGTGTTACTTCTAACCTAAAAGTGAGTGGTGTGAAGTGGAATAAGTGATGTGAATATGCAGGCAGTGATGCTGAGTTGATAGTAATATGGAAGATCAGATTGACAGCAGGATGACCTAGGAAGCAGATGATCATTTTGGCTGTGGAAGAAATAATGTGCCTGTTAGGTCAATGTGTTAAATACAAATATACCTTTTTAAAGTTACTATACATTCACAGTTCTGCTCATTTCTATTTTTTTTACTAATGCAACAGAGATCTGGGGCCTCATGCATAACGCCGTGCGTAGAATTCGCACTATAACATGACGTAAGCACAAAAGCTGAAATGTGCTTACGCACAGAAAAATCCAGATGCAGGAATCTGTGCGTTCGCCAACTTCCGCGTTCTTCCGCTATATAAATCCCATTCAGCATGGAAATAAACGCATGTGCACGCGCCTGCTGTCCCGCCCCAACTCCTCCCAGAATTACGCTTCTTTGAATATGCAAATCAATATAAATAGCCCTTAAGCCCAGCGTTCTGTGAAAAGGCAATGGCAAAAGTACGAGGAAAAATAGAAGAATTTCAGCGAATACCAAATGGAGGCAAAGAAAAACGTACTATTTGTTGGTTTAAACAGTTATATGAGCAACAAAAGGAAGTTGATCGAGTGACATAGCGTGTCGGAGAAACTCGAAAGCTCAAGTTCACAAAGTCGCACAGTGCCCGAAATAAAAAAGAAGATGTCATATATTAAACTCGTAGTCCACCATCTGAGTGTCATATGAAAGCTTATTAGGGTACAGTGAAAAAAAAGGCACACAATTTGAAAAAAGCACGAAATGTCAACTTTAATCTCAAAATTTCCACTTTAATCACGTAATTTATTTTGTCATTAAAGTAGAACATCATAAACTTCATCTTAAAATCGTTTAATTTACTAGTTTCTCAAATCCCATCGTAACTAAGGTAGCATGTTAAATGCTTTGTTGTGTATTTGATCTTATATGTGCTCTATGTGTCTGAATCACTACGTGCTCTTCCTCCGACAGGACACAGAATTCATTACGTTCGTAATATTAGAGCTCTCTGAATAATTAAAATACTGAGAAGTATACGTGATATAATTTTCATGATGATATAAGTTAAAGCATGTTATTAAACATGGGAACACGGTGGCACAGTGATTGTTCATGTCTTACACAAGATGCTTGCTGAGCCATGCGTGACCTTCAATGAAATGCTTTATTACAGAAGTACTGTCTTTTTCAAACGTAGTAACCCCCAATTCCTGTCCTTACTTTTCTTTCTCCAACTACCCAATCGCCACACCATCAGCTCTGTAATTGACATTAAGCCATCTGTAAGCTTAGAACACCGATTCTTCAAAACTTTTAAGAAACATCAAAATATCTTCGTAATGGTTAATTATTCTATCCATCTATCCTTCCAGTGTCACGCCAGCCACAGTATGAATACAGCGCGGGGCAGGAACAATCCGTGAACGAAGCTCAAGCTCGCTAGCACTGCGGCACCGTGTAGTTAAAGTTAAAGTTTTATCTGTATAATATAATCAACATATTTTGCTGCATTTCATCATAAAAATGATATTGTCATCATATGTAAATACGCGCTTTATAAAGTGGCTCAGGTTGCAATATTATAACTGTATGATAAGTACAATTACCTCACGGTGACTTGCAAGTACAAACAGTTCTACAAGGAGCACTTGATGGACTGATTGAGTGCGTGTATAGTTCTTGGGATGAAACTGTGAACCGCGAGGTCCGAACAGGAAAGGCTGTGAAGCGTTGGTCGGATGAGAGCGGTTCAAATAGCGAATGGCTGAGGCAGCGAGTGCTGTATACCAATAATTCTTTTTCCGATCGCTGTAGATCTGTGATTCACACTCAGGTACAGTGATATAAATACTCTGAGTGGTGCAGTGAGAGTAATATAGAAAAAGATGATCCGCTGTGGCAAACCCTAACGGGAGCAGCTGACAGAAGAAGAAGAAGGTGCAAGCAAACGCTAAAGCAGTTATGGTATTTGGAATAGTTTGACCATTCTGTGGATCATTATATTGTTACAGGTTAATTACAATCAGATGCATTAAATTTATGAATGATATGCGGTTAATTTCAGTATATTTGATAAAGCCGCCGTCGTGGATGTGGATCTAAGAAAGGGTAACTACACAGGAACAGTAGCACTACTTTGACGCTGGGTGCCGCCAGTCTGCAAAACCGAACGGAGAACTTGCGCACGACAGGGTATGTGGTACCGTGGAAAAGTGCGTGGCTTTATGCCAAGTGTAGGTTTTCTACATCGCGATTTGAACGTGGAAACGTTCTTACGCAACATTTCTGTGCGTACGCACGATTTATACATGAGGCCCCCGATCTTTTTAGAGATGTGTGAACAACAAAAAACATGTTATCACAACTTTTAAAATTGGATTTAGACCACTATGGTTGGTATGCAATACAGGTGGTACCTCGCAATTCGACCTCCCGCAATTCGTCCGTCCCGTAATTCGACGGTCGAATTTGCTGGGAGGTCGACTCGCAATTCAACCTCTGCCCCGCAATTTGACCTGCACGCGCTCTGTGCAGCGTGCAGGTTGAGAGACGCAAAACGTCAAATGCGATGTAGAAAACATGTCCGCGCCGTCCTGGGAGAGTCGACTCATGTTTTTGCTCCCTTCAGCCACTTTTCTAGTGTTTTTGTGCTGCTCTTAAGAAAGGTGCCAGAATCGTGGATGTTGCGAAGGAGTATGGTGTTCCCAGGACAACTGTGTCAACTTTTTGGAAAAACAGGGAACAGATTCTGGGTGCAAAGGTTTCTGTGGGAGCAAAAAAAGTTGTGGACAAAAGTAGGTCTACAACTCATGGTTTTGAGTTGGTGGTGAGTTGGTTGGTGAACGATCTCGTTCTTGTAATTGCATCTCTTCTAATTGATTAACTAGCTGTACATCAGATGTGTGTGTTAGCAGTCTATTTGCATCTTTCAGCCATGCCTTAGTAACGACAGCAAATTCATTCCATTTCTTAGACTTTTCTGTCTTTTTCTGTTTTTAATCATTCCCTCCTTATTTAAAGTAGACAGAAGCTTTTCGTGTAACTCCTCTATCTCTCTGTGCGTCGCACAAAAATCTTCGAATCTTTTTGCTACAATTAAGTGGGGTTTTTTCTTGGCCCTGCAACCAATTAATTGAATTCCCATAGACTTGTATGGGAAATGGTGTCTCGCAATTCGACCGTTTCACAATTCGACCCTAGTCCAGCAACGGATTAGGGTCGAATTGTGGGGTACCACCTGTACTGAATTTAATGCTGGCACAGGAGAATTGAATGTGACCTGCTTTTATTTGCTTGAAAAAAAAATTGTCCAGGTATTAATATTTTACAACGATAAATCCTGAAGGTCATCTCCTCTGGGCAGCCTGATTTAGCCATGCATTAAATCAATGGTGAGTGTGGTGCACTCTGCCAGCAGCCAATACTGCCCAATTACTATGCATTTTCGGATAAAAACAGAGCAGATCATGTACATGTTTTTAAAAGCATCCTGCATACATGTGTTGATGTGGGTAATCAAACATATCCCTTAATATTCCAGAATTGTTCAGCTACTGCTTTGCGTCAAAGCCCTCCACATAGCAGTCCCTACTTTCTCATGTTCACAGGTTTTTATGTAAAGATCTGGCAGTGACAACCGATCTCGAATAGCTAAGACCTTTTTGTTCCTTACCATCATGAACAGATGATTTTGCATATTGTTGGTATTCATAGTGATCTATTAAGTCACATCAGGCAGACAGATTTATTTAAATGAATTTTACATGTACAAGTAACATTACAGATTTCTGTACAAGCACATAGTGGACATGCATCGCTTGGAAAATGAATTTGAATAGTCAACAAGTTGGATATTAGCTAAAAATCTGAATTGAGTAACTTTGAACTGCAATCTGAACATAGCCTTACTAGCAAAGAACAGACTCAAACACAACTAGAGACTTTTTAGATGAGCTTTATCATCACAACTTTCCTCTAACAATACTTTAGGACTGTAGATACCCTACCCTACATCACTTTAAATGGCAGCTGTGTTCATCTAGGATCTAGTATGAAGCCAGGGTATCTGATAAAAATCTATTTGAATGCAGAAAGATTTTACAAACTTTACAAAGTCAATGATTGGTTAATCATAATGCAATACAAATTAGATGCAAGTGCTAGTCTTTAATAGCTGAAGACTACCAATGTTGAACTGCCAGTAACACGGCTCCAGAAGAAAAGCAAAAATCTCAAAAGCAAAAGAACACATGGCCTGAGTGTTCTTCCTGACTGAAACTATTCAAAGACTTAATTTAATCCCATGTTTACCTAGGAGGATTGAAAGTCTATCACTTTCCTCTATAAAGAGGGCATTCCCTCTTAGAGGCTTACAACACAGAGTGACCTATTTCACGTATTGTTCAGGAAAAAATAAATTGCATTCTTGTGAGAATTTCCCATTATTGCTTGCATGAAAGATGTACAAGATAATAAATGCTAAATATAAAAGGCAGTACACACAATGCCCCTGCATTGAATGTAAAGCCTTTGAGTCATTTCAAATAAACATTCAGATCATGATGGGGCTCTTCAGTTCACATGATTTCTTATCTGTGAACCTCAAAACACAACAATTCACCCGGTATTGAACCTAGCTGATGTAATTCAGGGACATGGGAACCATAATTCTTGCAGCACTGGGCTCAGGGCAGAAGTGAACCTTGCACAGGACAAGAGTCCATTATAGGGCAGGTTTACGCACACACCAACACTATCTCATGGTGAGCGAGGTTAAGCTGTTCAGTTAATGCACTGTGCACGTCTTTAGCTTGTGAGAGGAAACAAGTGCACCTAGGAATATAAAAATAAAAAAACAGAAATGGAGAAAGCTTGAAAACTAGACAAAGACAGAGTCTTATCTAGGAGTTGAACCCATTTCTCTGGAGCAGTGAGGCACCTTTGTGTCACAACCCACAACATGTGGAGCTCTAGCTGATTTTAGTTCACCTTAAGACATTACCGTCATGGATGGAAACAAAAGATTTTTACAATTTATTTATTTCTACATATATTATTTTGAGTTTTGGAAAGAAGGCTTGTATGGGTAAGTTACATTCTTTGTGACAAAAAAAAAATCCATTGTACGTTTATTGGAAATTTCTTTAAACTAAAAATGATGGTTTATTTGTCAGGATTACACTCCACATTAGTGCTAAGTTTTAAGTTTCAAATGTCTGGTTCCTTAACAAGAAGCATCCCACTACAGCCATCACTGCTTACAGTGAAACTGTCCAGTGAGCATATTTAAATGTATCCTCTGATTACAAGGAGTAAATCTCAGCTTCATTACCTTAATGTTACTCTGTTACGCATCCAATTTTATTTACTCCTCATGGCATATGGGACTTGACTTTGTATTTCACTTCTAAGGGTCTACATCTGCATGTGAGCAACCCATACTAAAACTGATTTTAGACAGACATTAGGGCCCATGTGTATGAAGAAAAGAAGACCAAAAGTAAATTATTAAGAAATAATACACTTCCCTCCATCCACTTAGTGTTGAATCTATTAAATCCATTTCAGAGATGTTTGAGCAAGAGCCAACCCTGGCAATACTGGACTCAAAGAAGGAACCATCCCTAGATGGAGTCTATCACAGAAATAAAACAGTGCAGCAATCCATGAATTCTTAGGTTTATTTGGATTATGCAAGTTTGAGAATTGTGTATGTTAAAATTAAACAGCTATTCACTATCCCAAGGGTTTCCAAACATTTTTAAACCAAGGTTCCTAAAAATGGTGTACCTTCTGGTCAGGGTTCCCAGTAATATAATCCTAATGATACAAAGCGGATCATGACCTTGAATCTTGGACACTGCTAACAGTTGTCACAGTGCATGATTTTAGATATTTCATGTATTAATTACAGAAAACGCTTAACTACAGCAGACTAAGTGATCAAATGCTGTGGGATTTCTTTAAACCAGTGATTCTCATCAGTACTTCTTAGCATACCCCCTCCATTAATTGAAATTACAGTATTTGAAATACCAACATTTCTTTTTAGCCTGTTCATGTACTTTTATTATAAGGAAGGAAGAATGTTACTGAACATTGGTGACTCTTTCTGAAATAATACTTTTGAACATTCGAAATTAAATGATAGTTTATTATCAATAATTGTTCAAATTCATCTTTCTTCCTCACTGCATATTTTTGCGTTGGTCTGACAATTTCCAAAAACTTTCTAAAAATGAAGCACACCAAAAAGCTTCACAAAACAAAAAATATTGTAATGTTGGCAAACCGTCATACCTGAAAAAAAGACAGGAACATGCTGTGCAGACTTCTCACTGGAGGGTGGATGAGGTGGCAAAGAGAGCAGTCAATCATCTGTTAATTTGTTCTGTTTCTCAAAAATCCATGGGTCTTGGTGTGTGATTCCCAAACAGTCCCGATCCACACAACAACAACAACAACAACAACATTTATTTATATAGCACATTTTCATACAAAAAGTAGCTCAAAGTGCTTTACATAATGAAGAAAAGAAGAATAAAAGACAAATAAGAAATTAAAATAAGACAACCTTAGTTAACATAAAAAGGAGTAAGGTCCGATGGCCAGGGTGGACAGAAAAAACAAAAAAAAACTCCAGAAGGCTGGAGAAAAAAATAAAATCTGTAGGGGTTCCAGGCCACGAGACCGCCCAGTCCCCTTTGGGCATTCTACCTAACATAAATGAAATAGTCCTCTTTGTAGTTAGGGTTCTCACGGAATCACTTGATGCTGATGGTTATACAGACTTCTGGCTTTTAATCCATCCATCATTGTTGGAACATCATGGTGCTTTGGGTAGATGGTGGTGGCACAAGCCACCACCAATAGGACACCGGAAAAGGAAACAGAAGAGAGAGTAGGGGTTAGTACAAATTTTGAATGAATAGTTATTATAATGAATTGGATATACAGAGTGTCAGGATTAAATTACAGTGAAGTTATGAGAAGGCCATGTTAAAATAATGTGTTTTCAGCAGTTTTTTAAAGTGCTCCACTGTATTAGCCCGGCGAATTCCTACTGGCAGGCTATTCCAGATTTTAGGTGCATAACAGCAGAAGGCCGCCTCACCACTTCTTTTAAGTTTTGCTCTTGGAATTCTAAGGAGACACTCAGTTGAGGATCTGAGGTTGCGATTTGGAATATAAGGTGTCAGACATTCCGATATATAAGACGGGGCGAGATTATTTAAAGCTTTATAAACCATAAGCAGAATTTTAAAGTCAATTCTGAATGACACAGGTAACCAGTGTAGTGACATCAAAACTGGAGAAATGTGTTCGGATTTTCTTTTCCTGGTAAGGATTCTAGCAGCTGCATTCTGCACTAACTGCAAACGATTGATGTCTTTTTTGGGTAGTCCTGAGAGGAGTGCATTACAGTAATCTAGCCGACTAAAGACAAACGCATGAACTAATTTCTCTGCATCTTTCGATGATATAAGAGGTCTAACTTTTGCTATGTTCCTTAGGTGAAAAAATGCTGTCCTAGTGATCTTATTAATATGCGATTTAAAATTCAGATTACAATCAACGGTTACCCCTAAGCTTTTTACCTCCGATTTGACTTTTAATCCTAATGCATCCAGTTTATTTCTAATAGCCTCATTATATCCATTATTGCCAATCACTAAGATTTCGGTTTTTTCTTTATTTAATTTGAGAAAGTTACTATTCATCCATTCTGAGATACAGGTTAGACATTGTGTTAGCGAATCAAGAGATTTGGGGTCATCAGGTGCTATTGATAAATACAGCTGTGTGTCATCAGCATAGCTGTGGTAGCTCACGTTATGTCCCGAGATAATCTGACCTAATGGAAGCATGTAGATTGAGAAGAGCAGCGGACCCAGTAGACACGGTGGACACAGTAGAGTAGAATGAGGTTGTGCCAGTAAGACTGGCGTGAGGACTCACAGCAGCAGAGCTGTGAAGCAAAATGGTGAAAATGAAGTTTAGCTGAACAGGGAGACTTAGGTTTGTCCATTGGGTAACCAACCATCCTTTTAAGGGCCACGTTTTGCCCAGTTTTTTATTTCATTTAGCGTTCCCTCTCCTATCACTTGATATATGCTTACATACCACAAAGAAAAATAGCTCAAGTCAATAAATACACTGATGTAGGCAGGCGGCTCTAGCATTTTTGCTGCTTTAAATTAAGCTGTGAATGGTGCCTCCCCTCTCCCCCAGTAATATAACATAACAGTTTAATAAATGTAGGATTATTGCTATTTTACCCATTGATATAGTATTACCTATATAATATTAAGTTTATAATCTGGTAGTTTAAATGGACTGATTTCGATACTCACATTTATGTGAGCATTTTATGTGGACTACAGTCATAAAAAATACTGGTTCTTTAATGACATTTTATGGTTCTTTACTGTATTGTGTGATTCCTTATAGAGTCATTGCTTAACAAAGCACCATTTCATTCTGGGAAGGGTCCTCTGCATATGAAGGCGGTTCTTTGTTCTTTGAAAAAATTACTAATATATATTAAAAAAAGAAATCTTTAATGTATGGTAGGCTACCCAGGACACTGACAGATTAAGAAAACCTGGATCATAGTTGCCATTTTTATTAGCAAATGTAAAAATGAAGGTGCTCCTTTCCTTGAGTTTTTATGTCCCCCCTGAGAGTTTCCTCAGGATGCTGTGGCTTCCTCCCACAGTCCAAAGATATGCAGGTACAGCGGACTGGCATTGCTAAATTGCCCCTAGAGTGTGTGTTCACCCGTCCAAAATGCTCACACCCTGATGCATGCTGGGGTAAGCTCTATATATAATATATATTTTGTTATAGTGAATACTGAAGTAACAAAATTTTCAGAATAACGAATACTTTTTGTGAGCCTGGACAAATGTTCATAGAACATCATGGTAAATGAATCTCATTTTAATGAAAAATAAACCTCAGTATAACAATCGTTTTTTCTAACAAAAATAGCAACTGAAAATAATAATGTGAAACAAAAAATACTAAATGCCGCTTCTACACTTTCCACACTGTGTCTTGAGAAAGCTTGGTAGCTGCTCTGCTCTACTCCGGTAAAGAGTAAACCAATGGGAAAGCAAATGGTTCTCCTCTGTAGGATCAGAGCTCATCGCACAGTGTTTAACATTTAACACCAGGCTTTGATCTGCTCTTCCTCACACTCACCCCATCTCTCTTCTCCAGAGCGCGTCTATCATAGTGGTGATTCTGAGCAACTGGTGTTCTTCTAATCTGAAGATGGGATCTAAAGCTAGACGATCACCTGTGCTGTGGCTCCTAAGAGCTGAATTTCTGAATGAAGTCTCAAGACTGTGTCTGCCTTCTCTATACAGTAATAAAGTCCCTGTATTTTCCTTGAAAAACTGGACTCATCTTCCTGTCTTTCCTGCAACTCTGTGACCCAAGCTTAAAAATACCTGCATAATAAAATGGTGCTTCTTAAACTTCAAAAAAATATTTTATTTGAAAACAAGACATTAAATGTAATGTTCTTACTTAAATACAGGTATGAAAATACAGAATGTAAACGAGACGTTAGATGTATTTTTAAGTAGAAATACAAGTATGAACGCTGAATGAAAGTGAGACTTTAGATGTGTTTTTTTAAAATAGAAGTACAGGTATGAACACATAATGAAAACGCGATGTTAGATGCTAATTTTTTAATAGTGAAAATACAGAATGAAAATAAGTCATTAGATAAAGATGAAGACACGATTCCAAAGTGCTTTCGCCACATAATTTATCTTCATTTCAGAATCAACCTTTTTCAGTATTGTTAATTTTTCTTTTAGTGTAATCTGACAACCATTCTCACTTTTTTGTTCATTTTAAAGAAAACTTTGAGAAGCGCTATGAAACTTGAACAACACAGTATCCGCACACAACACAACTACCCACACGGTGGAACACTGACTCAGAATTTGGCGATGTAAATGATGTCACATTTACATGCTCGCTGAGTCTGTCCGAGACTGGAAACTTCGCAACCAATTGTCTCTCTCTTTGAGACAACCTGTTGCAAGGTACGAGGTAACCCCGATCCAGCAGAAGAGAACAAAGTGCTTGGTTTACTTTTTACCAGATGCGGCAGAGCAGCTACGGAGCTGCCCTTGTGCGCTGGCATTAGACATGGCGAACTGCCAGCGGCTCCACTCACAATACTATACGCATTGTCCCCATATTCACTATAATGAAATTTACGTTATAACAAATTATTTTAATGGTTCTGTGAGTTTTATAATGGGATTCCACCTATATATATATATATATATATATATATATATAGAGAGAGAGAGAGAGAGAGAGAGAGAGAGAGAGAGAGTGATAAGGCGCTATATTGACACCAACCCGACACAGACTGACACCAGAGGCACGGGCAAAATAAACAAAAAGTTTTATTTTTTCTTCAGCCGTGGGACACGTCTTCCCCATGTCCCACCGGCCCTAACACAGTCCCAAAATAACTAAAAGTAAATTACACCCCAAATCACACTCTTCTTTCCTCCACTCCTCCCAGGGCAGCTTCGTCCTCCTCCTCCCGACTCTGGTGTCCTGAGTAGTGGCTGCAGGCTCCCTTTATAGCCCACCCGGAAGTGCTTCAGGTGGTAATTAACCTAAATTAGGCTGCACTTCTGGGTGTGGCTGTGTTGCCGCCCACATGGGCTCAGGAAGCCTTGCAGCTCCCCCTGGCGGTAGCCATGGAGCCCAACCAGGATGAGCTCTGGTGTTCCATAAAACAGGCCCCGATGCAACCCAGGGGGGCTGCCAACAAGTGTTCTGGGGGACATAGCGTGCACCCCATGCCTGCTCCCCCGGATCCAGTGTTGAAGGGGCGTCCCCACCAGGCTTGGGTCCCAGCCATTCGCCACAATATATATATATATACTGTGTATATATATATATATATATATATATATATGGCCTGCCCCATTTAAGTTTAAAAAAAAAAAGTCATATTCAGGTGAATCTCCTAAAGATGATTGCTCAGGATGGCAGAACTTACGGTATTATTGACTCCTGACAAGACGTGGTGGATCCAGAAAGGCTGGAAGTGATGTCAGCAATGTTAATCTTCCGGTCTGCAGAGAGAGGAAGAGAAAAGAGTTCAGTCAACCACGCAGTCTGGATTTCTGTTGGGAAATTTCAATTATTTGAGCCCTTAAACTGTCCCTCATGCGCATAGGTTTGTCTATACACAAACACACACTAAAAACATACAAATTACTGCTGCCTTGTATGATTGTCGCACATTTGTGATGTTAATACTAATATAGTGGAATATGCAAACTTCCCCACTGTTAGTGGTCACAGGGAATGCCACCAAAACAACAAATATTGGCACTAGTCAATCCTAACCTGGTGTTGTCCTGTCTGTTGCGTTTCTGCCAACTTGTGGATGCCTCTTTGCTATCCTTGCCATCACCTCCTGCTGCCAAAATCGACGGACTCTCTCAATCCTTGCAGTGCTCCTGTATAAATAACCTGGCCAGAAAAATTGTGGAACAGACAGGATCTTTCTAGAGAGTTCTCTGTCAATCAGATGGTTCTTGATGCATTAACATTGCAGATACTTTATGCTACATGAGTGATAGTGCTTGAGTCTGCTAGTGCTACAATAACAATACTTAGACAGTGCTGGAGTAATGCAAAATATAGTAACGGCACTGAGAAGTTCCATCAGGCAGGGATGAGTCATCCAAGTTTGAGTTGGCATTACATCACCAATAGGAGGGGCACATATAAAAATGGCAAGCCTGCAAAGTCATAGACTTTTCCAACTAGTGTGGCAAAACATGAGCAGTCTTTTAAGGGTAGTGAGCCTTCTCAAAGAGTCATGTAAAGAGCAGAGAGTAAAGAGCAGAGAATCTATCCATTGCATGCTTGGTGCCAATGCTAAATTGGTGTCAGAACCGGGAAGAGAAGACCTACAGTCTGACTTAGCAGAGTGCTGAATGCCTTGGAGATCTAAACAGACCTGCTTAGCTCTTCAAAGGAGTTTCTGAGGAGTCTCAAGGTAAAAAATCTGTAATCTGGAGTGCCGTTTGCAGCAACTGTACAGGGGAAAAGACAGCTGAGAGACTGCCACTTCTGCAGCTCCACCATCTCAATAAAATAAACAAAGGGTGTTCAGCAGAAAAAGAGTCTTGGTGAAGCTGAGTATGTTGTACCCTGGGATTTGGAACACCACCTGTAAAGGTCTAGTGCGGGTTGTCAGACATCACAAGGATGAGAAAATAATATTGTAGAGTTAATGAAAGTCGGACAGTTACTTTGAGTCCAAGAGTTTGTAAGTCAAAGTCGGTATTGTTAAAAAAAAAATGCCACTCCCCCCAAATTTTGCTGCCTTAGTTTTACCTAAATGGTAGTGCCAGCCCAGTATATAGGACCAGTTTATTGCAATAATTGAAGAACATTTTCTTTTATGTTTTTTTTAAAAACTATGTGAGGCAATTTAAAGACAATCTTTATAATTATAAAGGTGATTTTTATAATAGAAGAATGGAATTAAAAAAGTGCTATTTATTTTATTAGTCATATTTGATTGTCCCAGGGTTGCTCATCAGGTTTTCATCACGTTCTAAAATAGTTCCAATTTCACCTGATAGGTGAGAAGAGTGTGAATTAATGAATAAAGATTGCTATGTATATAGATATGTTTGATTTAGGCCACAGAGCTATTGTGTACATAACATCTAAATGAGGCTCCTTTTTCATATCAGTCACTCATTGAATTCAATGTTAAGCTAACCTCATTTATTTTTGGAAATGAGCTGTGAACATGAATATTCTTGTCACAGCTCACGTTTATGGACTTTCTCCTCATCTTCCAAAACAGGCTATAGTAACAAAGTATCTATTGCTGGTTTTGCTTTATTGTGCAATTTGTTTTTGGCAGCTCATCGTCTGTCTTGTTTCTTCCAGCTAACATGACCATGCCTCCTGCGTCCACTCCCATACAAGGTAAGTGTGATTTCAGTGCTCTTCAATTCAGCTAAGTAACATTAGAACTCCCAGTGGAGCTTTGACTTATTTAGAGAGTGAGAGAGAAACTGGGTGGGATACCCAGTACAAAGAACGTTCAGGAAAGGCACACAGCATGAACCCCAGCCGCACACACTTTCCCATCTAATTCTTCCTTCTGTAACCCTTGTGGATCTGTTTAAGGACAGATCACATTTAATCCTCTCAGGTTCTTGAAGTTCTTTATAAGTTTACAGTTCTTTCATTGGCATGACAGATAAAATGTACTTTACCTTATAACTTTCTACAGACCTTTGTCACAACCATCCTTCCATCCATTATGGAACGTTATTACCTTTCTACATTTACAGATGCAGGAAGATGATATGGAATGACAATGATAATTTATGTATGAAAGCACACTGAACATCTGTTCTTATTGCCTACAGATATTCTGATCTCCACCTTGGCCCCTCCAGACAGTCACATCTTATTACATTGCTTGGTAACATCAGCTATTAGCCAATCATGTGAGATGGGTAGGGTGGGGAAATAAATGAAGTGCAGTCTCCTCTAAGGGGTGCTTCGGCATTGTGCCTTATTAATTAGATAAAAGCCACTCATTTTTTATTTGAATGCCAAGAATGTGTATATATATATTTTAATTTTGCCTGTATTATTTCACTTGCTTTCTGTTTTTAGCATTGCTTTTCTTGGTACCCTGTTATTTTTGGTCCTTTTCGCCTGTTCCTGATCTGGCCTTTGACTTGATGGACAATTAATTACTACACTTTGTTTGTTAATTTGTTTTCTAAGTTTTGACCTCTGTATCTTTTGACTTCCAACCACAATGTTTCCCCTATCGACTATCCATTACAGCCTTTCCAGTTATATAAGGCATGCCAAATGGCCAATGTGACACTCCAGCTGACAAACCATTATTGTCAATTGAAAGTGGATAGTCTAATCTGAACCTGGTCTCATAAAGAATATAAAATCACAAAGGGTGGAAAGTTGGGGTCCTGCGATATTTTAGACAAAAGACACATAGGATCAAACATATTTTAAATCATCTGAACCAAAATGACCAAATCCTAACATTTATTATAAAATCATATTAAAAAGTTATATTAGAAAGCAATAGGTCAAAGTCCTAAGTCAAGGTATAACAAAGAAAGCACAATTAAATCCGCAATCTTGGATGCCTGGTGTGGACCTTACGTCTCCTTCTGTAGCCGTTTAGGGATACTCATTAATGGAATGGAAGTGCACTTTATAAGTAGGTGGACACAGTTAAAATTTAAATATGAATCTCTCCTTTTGTGACATCTGTTCTTTCATCCCTCTACCCACACTTTTTATTTTATCTGTTTACCAAGTTTACTGTAGAAGCAGTGCAAAACCTATTCATCCATCTGCCTTCCCATTCATAAATTCATTCACATACTTTTAACTATGTATCCAGTTCAGTGCAGCAGTGGGATAAAATCTGTACATCCATAAATAGTCACTTTCTTTCCTGCTGTTATAATTCATTTTCCAAGAGTAGGAAGGCCCAAACACCTTGCCTACACAATAATTTCATTATTTATAAATCGAGAACTCAAAAATAAAGGTCCAAAACTATAAATGAAAGAACAAAACTCAGAAAATTAATTTTTTGTAATAAAATTGTAATGTATATTTTGTTAAATTTCAAATATAATACTCAAGATTCAAGGAAAGATCAAAGTTTCTGAAAAAAGATCAACTGACTAAAAGGAAAGAACAATTAGCAACATAGCAACTAAAACTATCTGTGCAAAAATCCATTAAGGAAAAAACAAAGATGAGAACTTAACTGCAAAAGTGCATTGAAGGGAAGAGAAAGGAAAATTAGCACAAAGGAGAACTGAAGAACATGTTAGGAAAACCTAACCATTGCCACAGCAAAGTGGATATGGCAGCTGGTGTCTTCAATAACAATAACACTCTCCTCTGGTAACTTCTGATTGGATCATGGCAGCACCTGAGAGTCCTAATTGACCAAGATTTAGGTTAGTAAGTGAGGACAAAGAGAAAAGAAAGCATAAACCAAGAAAAGGCAAGGAACCAAGGATAAACAGGAAAAATAACAACAAAACTGAAACAGCTGCAATCCTGACACCGGTAGTGTAAGGGCAAAATCCATCCACCATTCCATTTATACATTCTTTTATATTCTTTAACTTGTTTATCCTACTAATTCCAGTTGTGGCCTCTATCCAAACATCCATACATCTTTTGATCTTTCCATTTGTAATATTATTCATTTTGTTTAAATGTTAATTCTCTTTAGTCACAATCCATCTGTTTGGCTATCCATCCATTCATTGTGTTTTACCTGATTACCATGTTAATTAGAGCAGCTGGCTAACATCCATCCATAAACAATATATCTATCCATTTGTGCAGTCATTAATGTCCTTTTGCCAATATTCACCTGTCTGTCTATCTCTTTATCCATTATTTTTTTACTTTTTTTCCCCATCAGAGAAGCAACAAGTCGGAATATATCCACGCACCTATCTTTCCAGTGGTTTGTTTGTCCGTCTATTCACATATTAGTTATTCCTCTTTGTTCTACTTATTCAATAAAGAGTAGATAGTGGCCAAAGTCTATTCCAGCAGCAACAGGTTCAAGACAGGGCCCAATCTGATCAGAAATCTGGCTCACGTCAAGGTACACAATGACAAGGTCTCACAAGACTGAACACAACTAATAGCTTCAGCTATAGACTATGAAATGCTGGCAAAAACTAAGAGGAAGAGCACAGAAAAATCTACACAGAAAGCATCCATTTTGCTGCTGCTCTGCTTGCCACTCACTTTTTTTATTGATACATTTTCTAACTTGCTTATTGAATTCGAAAGACTGAGAAGAATGTCTGACACACTAATAAACTGATGGTTTCACACAAGTGGTAAGCCATTCTTTCTTAAATTTTGTTGCAGTCCGTCTGGTTAATGGCAGGGGCCGCTGTGAGGGTCGAGTGGAGATACTGTACAATGACACCTGGGGCACAGTGTGTGACGATGACTGGGATATTGTGGATGCCAATGTGGTGTGTCGTCAGCTGAGCTGCGGCCTTGCCCTTGCCGTCTCTGGAAGCGCTATTTTTGGACAAGGGACAGGCCCAATCCTCCTGGACAACGTGGACTGCAAAGGCACAGAGTCCGGGTTGAGCCAGTGCAGCAGCCTTGGCTGGGGTGTTCACAACTGCTACCACTACGAGGATGTGGCCGTGACATGCAATGGTAAAAAGGTTTGGTTTAAATTTGAGGCTGTTGGAAATGGGGGAGCTGACAGAAATTAAGATATTCTTAAAGTAAATGTGTTAAAAATCTGCTCGGCTTTCTGAGCTTCTCTTTGGAATTGGTCTTGGTGAATAAAAAATCAGAAGCCATACAATGCCATACATTCAAAAACCATTGTTTCTTTGACTTAAGCTTTTGCTTACCTTCAGTTTATTTTTGTATCTCTGCACTGTTTTCAGGACAGTATGGTGGCAGAGCTACTGCCTCTCAGCAAGGAGACCAGGGTTCACATCCTTGGTCCTCCCTGTATGGAGTTTGCATGTTCTCCCCATGTCTGATTGGGTTTCCTCTGTCTCCTTTCGATTTTCCTCCCACAGTCAAAAGACATGCAGGTTAGGTGAATTGGTGATCCTAAATTGGCCCATGTGTGTGGTTGGGGTTGATGTGTGTGTGTGTTTTTACTGTGATGGACTGGCACCCTGTCCAGGGTTTGTTCCTGCCTTACAACTTATGCTAGCTGGGATGGGCTCCAGCAGACCCCTGTGACTGGCACAGGCTCAGTTTTAATTCAGTGAACAGTGAAAGAATCAACCTGGGTAGGAAGATTTATTTAATTGACTGCTGATTCCCTTCTTAATGTGGTTAATCCAGGCAGGGTTTGTGAAGTCCAGGGTGTTGCTAATACTATGGTACATGACAATATGAAGAATGTTGCGTATGTGAATAGCTTTGTGGTCCCAATGAAGGAAGTATTATCCCTCCTTTTTTGAACTCACTTTATCCAATTCAGAATCATGTGAATCTGGAGACCATCTTGACAGTGTGGGTTTCACAGCAGAAAACAACATAGGAGTGCCATTCCCTCACACGGCACATTCATGTACGCACCCCACACTAAATCAATTAGTCTAACTAGCATGGCTTTAGGTTGTGGAAGAAAAAGCTTACAGACTTAGAGGAAACATGTAAATTTCACACAGATGTTATCAGGACTGTAATTTTAACACCATCTCATAGTGGTATGAGGCAATCTGATCTCTGTGGAACCCAAAAGCTTGGCCATGAGTAGTATTGACAGCAGAAGGTACAGAAGGTATTGACATTTCTGCCAGAAAACAAATACAAAAAAATGATATGCCACATAATAATTAGATTGTGTTTCTGAGATATTAATATATGAAGTGTTGGTTGGCAATGATTACACATTTAACACTATCTAACATTCAATCATCTTATTAAGGAATCATATTTTGCATATATGAGACTGTGAAGAGCATTATTTACAAGAACTGAGTAGGGAGAAATGTCTTATACTGTAGCTCTAGGGTCCTGGATCAATTCCCAGAGCAGTCACTACCTGTGTGGAAGTTACAGGTTTCTCCATTGTCCATCTGGCTTTTATTCTGGTACTCTCTTTTTATTCAACAGATTTAAGTTGCTCATGTTGACCACGTAGAAGTGACTGGATCCTGTATTGAACCAGTGTCTTCTCCAGTTTTGTTTCTTCTCTTTTGCCTGATGTTGTCAGAATAGATTTTCTAATCAGTAGTATAGATAAGTAGGTGCTCAATTCATGAATGTAACAGAATTAGAGGAAGAGTAGTCTGCCTCACTAACTGATATTAGTGCTCATGGCCTTTGTAAACATGCAAACTCTAGCAACAGTATTCCAGATGGAATCTAGTAATACTGTAATGTTTTCAGCAAAATTGTTTAGGTAAAAGACATCACACGTTCATAATATCCATCATGTACAGTATATTAAATTGAATTAAGGTTAACTTTTTTTTTAACGTGTTCTAAGCCCAGAAAGACCTCTTTTAAGATAGTTGTGAGCTGGATATGCCATTTACATCAATCCATTGATTCATTCATTCAATCCAATTCAGTGACCTGTCTCACTTAACATGGTGTGACAATCAGGGCTACATTCCATTGGAGGGCACACGTAGGTTCACCTACTGGGCTAATTCAGTCACCGATTTACTTATTCTGCATGTCTTTTGGATATGGAGAGAAAATGAGAGTACCCAGAATAAAAAACTCTACATATAAGGGAAGAAATGTGCAAAAGTTTCAGGCTATGTCAGTGAGTGTGTAAAGAAGCACAGATGCCTTGTTTAGAAAAGGCAAACAACACTCTAAAGTGCAAAAAATTGACAGATGGATTGAATGGATGGGTGGATGGATGGACATTTCAGTCAAATATAAACTATTTTTACATAGGCTTGATAAGCTTCAGACATTATATCTATTTTTGGTTATTGTTGTCTTATAACAGATATGTCTTTTCCTGTGATAAGAGAGAAAAATCAGCAAACTACACCAACCCCAAAGAAAACTGGACAGGGTAAGTTCACTCTGCCAACCTGCTAGTCTCAAAAATGCAGGATTAAAAGTCAAGGCAAAGAATGTACAGTCACTGTTTTGCAATGGTGGACATGAACCCGCCCAATGGTGCTCACTGCTATTTATTAGATGGCTCACTTTAGCTAATAGAAAGTTCCTAAAGTTTGGGTTTTACTTCTTAGTGAAATATAAAAAAATACTTATCTGTGTCAACAATTTTAAGGATGAAAAAGTCAACTCATTCTACATATTTTTGTTTCATTTTAGCTCTCTCCCCTGTAGTGATACCCCAGTCAATCTGCTGCCAGTCTAAATCAGACAATTTTCACCCCAAATTGTTCACTGAACAATAAGCCTAGAGAATGTCATGTTGTTAATAAAAAAAATTAACAAGTAATACATGTGGTCTGCAGTTTAATTGTAAAAATATCACTTTTACATAGAATGTAAGGCTTCTGTACAACTGGTTATGCAGGAGCATAGTGTTAAAACAATTGAAAGGATAAAGAATACAAATCAGAATCAGTATATGAATTGGCTCATTCTAGTAACATGACATCAGTGATTGGTGTCATCCCTAAAAAAATAACTGTGGATCCCTACTCTCCTGATAACATTGTGAAGTAATAAACATTTTGTTTTCTTCTTACCTAATATTGAGATGCCAAATTCTAGTAGTGTAAAAAAATTAATTTAGTTGGGGTGCTGCTCTTCTTTGATTCTGGGTGTATTTTGATTCCTTACTTTCCTTGAAGGGTTTCGGTCAACAGTGCTACTTCAGTCCAAACGCTCATATGGTGCAAGTTAGGCAGGGGTCTGGAGAAGATTCCTTTGACAATTTTTGCTTGAAAGAGTGGTTGTTAGTTGACTGTGCTTCATTGTGATTATTGTGAAAGTGGGCTTAGCAGCCTCAATAAATAGGTGCCATTGAACCCAAGCACCTACCCATGCCAACAGCTATGCAGCTGGTTTATGCAAGCAGCCAACAGACACCGCAGTGTTGATAACCTCATTGAATCATGGCCACCTAAACTTATTCTTTTGAACCCCGGAAATGGTTTGAGTGGAAGTTTATTATGCTGCCCTTTTGAAGGCAGTAGGCATTCTTACAGCTCTCCCATAGCAGGCCATTCCTGTCCACACTGATCCACTGACTGCTTTCCTTCTTTCTCACTCTCTCTGCCTTATTTTCCTCTTGCATTCTTGTCCCTGGCAATCCTAATTGTTTTTAATGAATCATGACTTGGAAAGAGAGATGAAAACATAGTCAGTGCCAATTATTTAGCCTTTTATGGAGTACAGAGAAGCGTACAGGTAAAAGTCAACTTATGATTATGATAGTTCCAACAGCATGCTGATATATGAAATTTATGTAAAAAAACAATTTGAAGTGTGTAACTATCTCAAACTCTTTATGAAATGTGTTGCAGTTTAGTGAGCAAATGGATTTCTAGGTAATAGTTATCATTTTATATTTTTGCAAAATGTAAATTTGTGTTTTCATCCATCCATTTTTCAATCTACTAAATCTGGAATTTATCCTTGACAGCAGAAACTAATCCTGAATGGGATGGCACTTAATGAGATATTATGTTAATATACCTTAGTTCCTTTCATGCCATCTTATCTTATCATGGAGGTAAAAGTGAAATGTTAGCAAGAACACTGGCTTTTATTTTTTGGCAAGTGTATCCCCTTTTTCTTTATAACCTCTTCGTATTATCCACAGCTGTGTCTCTCTTAATGATAATTTGAGGATGCAACTGAACACCACAGACTAGACATCTGAAATGTTACAGGACTGGTTGCAATCTATAAGCTCATCGTCACCTGTTTATTGGACCACTGCAGTTATGACTAAGACTTAATCATTTGCTAGGAATATACTCAGTATGCTCATCTTAATATGGAGGTGACATGATATCATTTTAAGAACACTGCCCCTGACTCAGTGGAGTCCAAATTTGGGAGCTGTTTGTATAAACTACAGCTAAGTATATCTTAAAATGCTTTTTAATCAAACTAAACTGCTTTGAAGTGTTTTAAAATACACCTTAATCATAGGGAGTCCTAGTGGCAAAAGGTGTACATTGAAATTAAATTTATTCAGTATGTTGGCTAGTTGATGTCTTTAAAAGTAAGGATAATTACCTTCACTTACTACTACCATTTACTATTACAATTATTGACATGACAGACACTTTTATACTAAGTGACATACAAAAGAGGTCAACATACATTAATCGAGTAACATCATCCTACTGACTGTGTGGAAACAAGTGTTACAGGGCAAGGTTACAAAATTGATCATCACAAGTGAAGAGCTCTGAAACCAAGCAAAACAACACAAGATTAGCTACTTTTTTCCTAGCATATGAAGGACCTTTCGTCAAAACCATTGTCAATTAGAAATATATTCACAGAATTTAAAGGAGAATCTACAAGTTTTCCTTAAACACAGTGAAGGAGTTACCAGTTTCGATGGAGAAGGGCAACTTGCTCCACCAGCTAGGAGCTACATATGAAAAGAGTCTGGATTAAGAACTGCTACCATATAGAGGTGATATCATCAGATACTGTTTACTAGCAGACCTGAGTGAATAAGAAGGCTCATAGGACCTCACGAATAACCCCAAATACATGGGAACTTCCATTTACATTACAAATAAGTAGGCAACATGGTAAGTGCTCTGCTGAACTAATTTCTATGGGTTTTCCTAATTTGATATTATATTTTTTTGAGGCTTGTTAGTTACATGTATCTCTGAGGCTGAAGAGGTCAGTTTCTAATAACGGGCCACAGATCAGTATAGCCATTGTAAAGTTACCTGTTGTTCATACCGATTCAGACATAATAATTCACTTTTAGACAGAAACCAGTCACCATCCTTAAGATGAAAGAAAACAAGATAGAGAATAACATATCTTAAAAAAGAAACCTCACACTCTCAGATATTCTTAATGAAACAATGGCTAATCCTGGAAAGCAAAGTACACAACTAGCTCACTAACAAACATAAGCCAATGGTAGCAAAGAACTCTTTAATTAGTTAATCACAGGCATTTCTTCTATATATTTTGCAGATCTGGTCAGACAACTAATAACATAAAGACTATAAACAGATTTCAAAATTGGTTAACATTAACATAAAAAATTACCACTCAGGGAAATTATTCATTTACTCTTTGTGACACAGTGGCTACGAGCGAGTGCTACCTCACAGCTCTGGAACTCTGTGTTTCAATGTCTGCCCAGTTAGTGTCTCTGTCAAAAACTAGGATTGAATTGAATCTGTTATGTTGTACACTCAAAGTATTTTGGGCAAATTTAAAATCAATCATTTTACTTATACAATATTTGAAGTAATACCAAATAGAATAACATTATGCTATGAAAAATTAGCTGTAATATTCTACAATACACTGCTTGCATTAAGACCCATTTTGCTCAACGGGAAGGATCCTAATCGACCTTCTGTAACTCTAAATGGTGTTCTAATATTACCTCAGATTTAGAAAAATCTAATTCTCTTCATAAGGATTATAAGGACTCTAAATTTGGAAAGAGTTAATTAATATACAGTATATCTAAAGTAATCATGGGCTGGGCTTATTTTTTGTTTGCTGGTTTATTCTATCCAGTTAAATAGATCTGTAAATCAGCTTGGATTAGCTGTTGTGGTTCACGGACTGTATTCGGAATATATTGTGTTTGCTATGCTTTTTTGTATTGTATTGTATTTTTCTATCAATAAAATAAAAATGAATCTGTCACCAGAGCAGAGAACAGGTTCCTGCTTAAAAACTAGCAAGTTCACATTCTATATATTTTCTCTTCCTTTCCAGAAGAGGGCAGTGTTCGCTTGGTAAATGGACCAGATGCCTGCCAGGGCAGGGTGGAGATCTTTTACAAAGGAAGCTGGGGAACAGTTTGTGATGATGACTGGGGAATAAAGGATGCCATTGTGGTCTGTCATCAGGTTGGCTGCGGACCAGCTCTGGCTTTTACAACCAATGCTTTTTATGGATACGGCACAGGACTCATTCTTCTTGACAATGTTAACTGTGATGGAAGCGAATCATTTCTGGCCTCGTGCTATAGTCTCGGTTGGGCTATACACAACTGCGGGCACCACGAAGATGCTGGAGTAGTGTGTGCAGGTATGACAACAAATTCCTCCCAAGACACAAGTGGCAGAGAGGGTTGTTTAATAGTAGGAAAAGAGCAGAAATCCAGCACATCCTCCACTGTTTCATAAAGCTGCACCTATGACTATGCTGAGAAGAACCCAGCAGAGCTATTTATGGGTGAATTTAGATGACCACAACATTCTTGGTACAAAAGGAAATATACTGTAAGAAGTGGAGGCAACCAGATAATGGCATTCAGAACTTAAAGATGCCCATTGATAAATTATAACTATTTGTTGTCTACTTACTCCACTTACTCTAGCTTGGGCTCGTCATACGACTCTGTAGGTTCCATCTGGATTTGCTCTTTCTCAAGATCCAAAACCTGCTCAGCAGCACAAATCCAGGACCTATGAAAAAGTCTCTTCAACATTATTTATCTTTCCACAATGACTCATTTAAAAGGTGATTCCACTAAACCTGTTTTTATAGAACCAGACTCCATTGGTCCCCAGCTTCTCAAAGAGGCAAGACAACATTATGTGAAAAGGGTACATGCAAACTGCACAGCAAATGCCAAAATTAATATCTTATTTGCAGAGTGTTCATTTCAGAAGGTCCCCAGAGAAGGAATTTGAATTGCATCCACCTTTCGTTGACCCCTGGCGTAGAGAGTTTCTTTGCCTGGTGCTGATCTTCCCTTGCAATTGAACAAAGAGTTATCACAAGCTGTAGTGGGTAATGGATAAGCCAGATAAAAAATACACAATGAATGGCACAACACCTATATCAGTGCCCATTACAACTTTCTGACATTCAAGTTCTTTCACATGACGTGAAATGTGAATGCATTAAATGCAATTGTCAAATTAACATATTTCTGGCATTCGTGTTTAATATATAATATAACGTATGTTGTATACTGTATATACTGTATACAGTAGTACTAAACCAGTGGACAAACTAGCTACAAATGCTTTTTATTGTCATTATACCTTACAATGACTTGAAATGAATTGTTACATAATGGTGCATGTGGTGTTGGTATTAAAATCACAGAGTTTCACCCTCTCAATAGCACAAATGGCACCCAGAAGCAGCTTGTTTGCTGCCTGCCTTAAAAATAGAGAGGATGTGGCACTCTTACTGTATACATTGGCCTCTCTGCTTCTGCCATGTTAACAGATGGAAATTTGTCATTCAGGCTGAGCTAAACTTTATCTGTTTGAAACTCAGTTAAAACCCTCTAATGCTAAGGCTATTTTGTCTTTTTGAAGGGACTGGGATATCAACGGTGGTGCCCAATAGCACAACTACAATGAACCAGACAAAAAAGACTGTCACTGAGAGCATGGCAGGTAAGCCCATTCATTGAACTCTCTGGTCTATGTGATGCCTTCATGTGTCCCTTGCCATTCTCATTTATTTTTATGGTACCAAATATTTTGCTCACAGGGGACATCAATGCATTTTTGTCTTTGTATTGTAAAAAGGACAATTAGGTCACTTCGGATAACACAGTGTGGCTCTGCTACAGTGTCCACTTATCAATACAATGAAATCAGTTGTGTGTATTGGAAGCAATGCTATTTTAGTTCCTTTTTTAGATTTAGTTTTTAAATCTTTATTATTTTCATTTATCATTTAATTTTAATTTTAATTTTATGACTTTTTATTCATTTATTTTTTAGTTTTTATTTTGAGAGAACCATTACTATTTAATTTTAATTTCAGCTTAAAATGGCTATTTGAGAAAGATTAGGAAATGCATGTTGTGCTTACATAGCAAAGGGATTGTATAAACAAGCAGATATCTAAAAGCTCTTTTTGCTCCTGTCGCCTGTATAGTTATATTGTAAATATTTTCTGCAGTTTGTCAATTGCATTGCAGCTGTGTCCATCTGTTAAAGGAGAAGGCTGGTATTTGGGCAGCACGAGGCATTTTAAAAATCCGATCCATCACTTCTTGGTACCTCATGTGGCAGCGCACTTTCCATCTTTTTGTTTTCGATTCACTGAGGTGACCAGACAGCCACTTCATGTAGAGAAAAAAATTAAAGTTTGGTGGTGAATGTAATTTTATGTTCTTTGGTAGTTTTTTTTTGTTTTTTTTTCAGCATGTTGCACCCCTCAACCTCCTTATAAACCTCTTTATGAAAGCAGTTTAAGTGTGGTGGGTTTGTTTCACAAATCCAACTGCCATGTTATCAAATACACACTTTTGTTACTGTTATTGTCAAACTTGAAGCACTCCTATACAGGACCTTACTGCTCAAGACCAATTCTTTGTTGTTTGAAAGCGTGTCCTGTGTACGTAGCTAACAATGGTCACGCTTATTAGGTTACATACTGTAACTATATAGCTGACGGCCATTAAGTGAACAGAGGGACAGTGAACAGCAATAGACCCTCTAAGGACTTAACTGGAGTTAAATGGTGTGAACAAAAATGTTCAGTTACCCTTTCATCACTGCTATCTATTATGCATATGTTTATCTATTCATATGTAATAATCTGAAGTTATTACACATTACAGAATACACTTAAAAATGTATTTGCTAAAGTGCCATATTTTTAAACTATTCCAACAGAAAGTATTTATTTATTTAGTATTTTCATTCATTTTTTGTGAAAAGCTGAACAGATATACCCATACGTTTCTCATAATTGTAAATTTAAAATCTGAATGAACAATTTAGCCTTATTTAATAACATATTATGTACAACAAGATTATTAAAAATGATTCCGATTTGATTGAAAATTGTTACAAACCACAACTCGGTATTTGCCTCAGAGTCTAAGAGCACATTCAAGCATTGCAAAAATGACAACCGGCCAGAAACATATTTCTTTTTTAAATAAGGTTTTCCATACATCTGTTCATTTTGGTCAAATCTGCCTAAACCATCAGAGCTTAACCTTACAGTATCAGGTACAAGGCTGAAGTCAAAGCTAGACATTAAAAAAGTTAGTTTTGAAAAAAAATTCAAAAATAAAGAGAAGAAAAGAAAAAATAAATTAAAACACTGTACCACAGAGCACTTAGACTAAGTACAGATAACACAAATAAGAAAAGATTTAGGCTCACCATAAACGTGGGGGGGGTTCAGTATTAGTTTCCATTTTTGCCATTAATATCCATAGTTCATGCTATTTAATGGGCGGCTCGGTGGCACAGTGGTAGCTCTGCTGCCTCGCAGTAAGGAGACCTGGGTTCGCTTCCCGGGTCCTCCCTGTGTGGAGTTTGCATGTTCTCCCCGTGTCTGCGTGGGTTTCCTCCGGGTGCTCCGGTTTCCTCCCACAGTCCAAAGACATGCAGGTTAGGTGCATTGGTGATCCCTAGTGTATGTGTGTGCCCTGCGGTGGGCTGGCACCCTACCCGGGGTTTGTTTCCTGCTTTGTGCCCTGTGTTGGCTGGGACTGGCTCCAGCAGACCCCCGTCACCCTGTAGTTAGGATATAGCGGGTTGGATAATGGATGGATGTTATTTAATACACAATACATGGCAGTTTGGATATGTGCTTTATGCACATTTTACAATGAGAAGCCAAGTAAAATGACCCTTTTTGCTGGCTGACTGAACAGTTTATAATATGCAAACTTTTGAGGCAGCTCAGGCCCCTTCTTCAGGCAAGATGTAATCCATTGCATCAATAATGGCTAACACCCTACTACTACACACATTTTACAGAAAGTAGACTTTCTTTCTGTGCTGACTTGTAACAGAAGTAATAGAAACAGCATGATTTTTTTTACATATTGTAATTGATACAAATCTTATCAACTTGATTGATGAGCTGATTTACCCTAAACTTCTATGTCTGCAGCTCTGCCCTGAATCAATGACTTTAGCTTAGATAAGACATTCAAGATTTCTTCTTTAAATCAGGGTTATTGTTTGAAATATTTGTATTTCAAGTTCTACTTTGCTATGTTTCACAAACCAAAGTTACTTCAAATCAAATAGCTGCCAAATTGTGTGTGCATAACATTTACGATGGCTGGGCATAAGACTAAATATTTGTCAGTCAGTCAGACATTTTCCAACCCGCTATATCCTAACACAGGGTCACGGGTCTGCTGGAGCCAATCCCAGCCAGCACAGTGCGCAAGGCAGGAACAGTTTCTTTAGGACGGTCCGAAGCTTAAATGGCTGGATAGAAACATACCAAACTCGAATCATAAGCCTGTTATGACAATGTGCTGATTAGTTTTTGAGCGAAATTTTGCAAGAGAAAGCGGCACTCTAGGGGAACCCACAAATACCATAATTCTGCAATTATTTATGAATTCTTGTCAATTGTTATCTTTTTCACTCAATGTTTAGTGTTGTTTTTATTTCATTCAACAAAATGCTTTTTTAGCCTTTTTAATTTCAGTTTTCATCATCGATAATAACTGTGATTGAAAAACGATTCCATGGTGAGTTTATTATTAACAGTACAGAAGAAGAGACATAGTTATTGGTGGCAGAGTGGCACTATGGTTATCAGTGTTGTCTCATGGCTCCAGAGTCCTGTGCTTAAATCACTATCATTCTCCATCTGTTCTTTATTTTTTTTAAATTCCAAAGACATACAGTCTGGGTTCATTAATGACACTGCATTTACTCAATAGGCGTGAGCATGAGTGTACCCTGGCATCATATCTGCACTAGTTCCTCTTTTCTGCCCAATGCTTTGGGTGTTTATGACACTATATGAAGTACTGAAATTACTGGATGTTAGAAATTAATGCATAACTGAGTGGGTTTTGACCCTCTGCAGACCTACAGTATAGCACTAAAGGTACATGCAACCCTTGAAGTGCTGTGAAGATGTGATGAATAAAAGTCTTAAGTCTTGAATTGATTGCGCTCTTCAAAACTCACAGATCGCTTGCCAGAAGACAGAAAAATGGTAGTGGGAGCCCAACAGGTTTTCATTTTAATTACTGACAAGCACTTGTTAGATAGATAGATAGATAGATAGATAGATAGATAGATAGATAGATAGATAGATAGATAGATAGATAGATAGATAGATAGATAGATAGATAGATAGATACTTTATTAATCCCAATGGGAAATTCACTTGTTATACAGTATGTGACATCTTATGACATGTTTATTGTGTTTTTAATTATCAAACTCAGTCATGATTTAGCAGAGTTGACCCCCACCACTAATCATTGACTTACACATTTGTCAATAATAAGAACTTAAAAGTACAGTCCAGTCCCAGGTTCAAATCCCAGTTCAGTCACTGTATGGAGATTGCACATCTTCCCTATCTGGTTTCCCTGTCTGGTATTCCCAAGATTCGAAAAATATATGGGTTATCTTAATTTGTCTTAATAAGTTTGAATTAACCTGGCAAGTGTCAGTGTGCCCATGATGATTTGATACCTTGTTCTTATCCTGGCATGAGCTGTTGGGATAGAAGCCAGCTCTTTGTGACCGTAAACTGCATAACTTTGATGTATGGACAATGTTTGAGTTCTCCTGCCTTCTCCTGTTCAGTTAATGCCCCAATAAGAGCTGGAGTTTCACTTACTGAACACATGTGGCCATTTTATCTTCATGATGAATAAGGTAGCAGAAGGTACCTGTTAGAATCAAGTTTATATTTGTACTAGTCGACGCCTGCCGTAGCATACGGCGGTGTAAGAATAGGAACAGAAAATGGTGAGAAAGGAATTCAGAAATCAAGAAGAAATAAATACTTCTTGAAAGACGCAGTGTGCATGTAGAATTTCCGGCCAAGCAGGATTACATTTGAAAATAATAAATAAATCAGGCTTTCTGAATTTACATACTATGGCCATGGCATCCTGATAGTTTTGTTGCATGTATCTTGGATTTCCTGGGAATGTGGACGGTAATATGATCATTTTGCCTACACGAACGTTGTTATTTTCAGCGTTTGCTTGCAGTGCGTCTGATAGTTCGTCGCGCAGATCTTGTTGATGTAATCTGAGATAGTTGAGACGCGTGCCCTCTGTTTTAACATACGCATCTACGCCGTACTATTGGAATAATTTGCTGCTGGAATGCAAAATACTAAATGTATTCCTCATTGCTAATCTGTATGCATAAAATTGGCATTGAGTAAGCCTTATTCACTTGGCGGTTCTTTTATTGGGAACATGTTCTAAATCTTTGTGCCAGCCAATGTCTTCGTGAGGGAATAAAAGTGGGTAAACCATAGGATCACAATTCATATTGAGCGTAGAAATCTGTTTACAGGAGTTGCCTATGGGATAGATGCAAATGTCCCTTTCGGCAGGCGTTTCGCCATCTTCTCTGATGAAAATCGCTGCAACATCGGTGTGACTTGTCGGGGCATTGTATCCTCGTAAATCCTGCTTAGGGTTTTCCTTGAAAACCATTCGTACAGATGCTGTTGGATTGGACTGAGTGATTTCATGCATGTGTTTGTATGATTTAGCAAAGGGGTTGATGGTTCTGAGCATGGAATCTAGCTGGAGAAGTACATTTTTGCAGCATGCAGAATTTGCTTTATTTTGTAAGCGTACTTCAGTAGCTTGCGCTGTGTCAAAAACATACAACTGTCCATATCCTGGAGAGGTAGAAGTGTTAGCATATAGTGGAGAGATTTGGTGATAAATTTGCCCGTGTATTTTAAAACAGTATGGTCCGTGGCCAGGAGGTTGAGTTATCTGTGCACCCATGGAAGCAAATGCTAGAGAAGGGTTGTATTCTCGAATGTAATCACGATAATTTTTAGCTTCTGATGTTTGCTGTGTAAGATGCTGTTCTAAAGACACAGGTGGCTCCCGCAAAGGTGGTGAAGCTACTTTACCGTTGTGGCAGCACCTCGAATACTTGTTGGATGTATTATGCTCAGCAGGCCAGTATAGTGCATAACATGGAAGAGGACGAATAGGAATCGAGAAATGCCATGTCAGCTGCATGTGGGCGGTACCGGTTTTGAAGCGGAAGCAGGACGAACCAGAAGAGAAATATACTGTATGTAAGAGATTATTTCTTTTTGTTTAATTTCTTGGACTATTTGTGTTATTTTAGTTTCCGTTTATAATTGTAACTGTAAAACTTTGTTACTAGTTTCCCATTTGGTGTAATGTTCACCGCCACTATATGCTTTACTCTCCATGAGTACCAAGTGCAATGACACCCATTGCTAGTCACATGGCATATGATGTCATCATGCTGCTACTATAAAATAAGCCAACTCTTCACAAATCACTTTGACTTAATATCAAAGGAAAGGCCTAGTGTAGGAGAGGCTAAAATGACTTCCAGTGTAGGATTTTCATTTTGACTAACTTTGTTTCTGTACTTTGTTTACTGGATTTCATTTTGTTTTTGTTATCTTCCTATTGTCAATAACTTGCTATCTATGTTAGCATTATGCATATGGTGGAAAAAAAAGCATGAAAAGAATAAACCACACTATCAAAAGACATACAGATTAGGGGAATTGATGATGCTAGCGTGTGTTTGGTATAGGGGTATGGGTCTGTGCGGTCGCCCTGTGATGGATTGGGGCCCTATGCATGGTTTGTTCCTGCCTTGCACCCTATGCTAGCTGGGATACACTTCAGCACCCCCACAGAGCCTGGTCTGGATTAAGTAGGTTAGAAAATGACATGACATGTTAGGAACAGGAGGTTGACAAAGCTGGAGGATGAAATGCTTCCAAGCTTCTAAACCAAAATGGGTTCCAAGTTAAAGGGCAAGTGAAAATCTTTACACCTAAATATATTAAACATATTTACAACAATTCCTTTTGCATCAAAACATCCTTGAACATCAGGACTAGAGTGCTATCATCTTAAATTGTGGAAAATATAACCATCACTTTGTCACACTTTGCATAGTAGCAACAGGAGGCTAGTAAGCAACACTAACATGGCTGTGACCTCATGGAGACAATCAAGAGAAATGTTTTACTCAAAATGGTGATGCGAGGATGTCACCAATATAATTCTACTGTCATGATTTGTATTCTGTTTGGGCCACTGAGATCTGATATGGATTACAGGGGGCTTTTTTGAGTATTTATAATTTTAAAAGCTTGTTTAGGATGTCATTTTAATAAGGTTGTTTTTATTTCAGCGTCCATCTTAGTTGTGGCTTGATTAGCCATTTTTGTTCATCATTGTCTCAAATATAAAAACGGAGGCTTCCACAATATTAAACATCCCTTGGTGGATCAAAGATAAATCCTAAAAAAAAATTATAGCATAGATAATTAATAGATGAATTAAGGTCTGTTAGTGTTTTCAGATTCAATCATCCTTCTTTCTGTACTGTCAGAGGATTGAGCAGCACAAAAATGAATGAATACACCAGACTGGGAAATGAGTCATAGTCAGTGGCAGAAAAAGGGCCATTACTGAAAAGACCAAAAATCACAAGTTAAATAGGAATTGGAGTCAGAGGGGACAGCAAACATTTCAAAAGAAATATAACAAAGATACATGCACAAAGGTCTGTTCTGGAAATTGTTTTTATCCAACTCGTATCACTCCAGTTTTTAAAGTGTCACGTAGGTGAGGCCAGATGTCACAAAGCACAAAACCAAACTGCAGCTGCTAGGTGCAACATCCTGTTTATGAATTAAACAAAATGGTGTCATGGATCAGTAAATAACATAAAAATAATAATTTTTTTTCCCTGTAAACTGAATAATTAATAAATTCAGCTGGAATTGTTCTATAAGAGACAAAGCTAACTTATAATTCCTACAGAGAACATGTTCCCAGAAAATAATGTTTTAAGTAGCTGCCTCATAACATATTCATCTACAGTTTTGTCTGGTTTTGACAGGAGATTTTTTTTCTTTTCAAATCCATTTTTGCCCACTCTTTTGTTCCCTTTCATCTCCTGGCCTGGTTTTCATTTATTGTCACAACAATAAAAGATTAAATTTAATACTGTCGAAAATAAAATAAAAGGGCAAAATCAGAGCAAGAAAGAATTCTGTAAACTTTAAAATCCCAAATGATTCACACTAGCACCTCTTCTGAATTTTGAAAGACCTGGTCACAAATTTTTGTTTCCGTCTCAAGATTGATTTCCAAACACAATCATGACTTTAACTGATGAAAGATGACTACTGAACAATTAAAGCACCAGCGGCTGGCAAACCACCAATCACACCTGAAAAAGTCTTCTATCTTCACTTGTTTCCTCACATGCCCCAAACCAGAAGAAAGCAATTAATGAAAATGAAAAATAAAATGTTTTGCTGCAAATTAAGTATCCCCTCCTTGAGTGTGAATTGCAGGATAATCTCACAGGTTCCTAATTAAGGAGCTTCACCTAAAGAGCTACCCAACCCATAGAGAAAACAATTCAAATTTCAATGTAATGTATTCTTATGTAGCACGCTTACAATTGGTATACACATTTGCACCTACACTCTTCAAAATACTGGGTCTTTAATAACACTTTATGGTTCTTTATTGGGCTGTGTGGCTTAACAAAGCACCCTTTAATTCTGGGATGGCTCTGGGCATATGAAGTTAGTTCTTTGTGCTTTGAAAAGCTTCTTAATATATGGAAAAAAAAAACAGAAATCTAATGTGCGGTAGGCTACCTAGCAGGACCCTAACCTAACAGATTAAGAAAACCTGAACATAGCCTGTGTTATTATGAGCCTTCATATATTCAAGGTTATTTATGGAGCCTGTTACAGATCTAAATAAGTAAAAGGTTCTTTCTGGATACTTCATATGGATGGGTCTTTTGGGAACCCAAAATGGTTCCCCTATGACATCTCCACATTGGCACCTTTATCTTTAAGAGTGTGTGATGAAGATTCTATAAAACCCAAGATGTTATTTAACATATTCCATGTAAACAAATGAATACACTGTATATACTTCTTAAGATTTAGGAATTCACAAACATTTGCAGTTTTGCAAAGTCTTAAGGCTCTTAATGGTTTCAATGTAGTTAAAAAAACCAGAATAATACATAAAAGTACCTAGAGGGAAAGGAACTGTGGCCCTTGTCCAAGGGAGGAGTAAAAGGCATAAAGGTCACAAAATAAATTGCAGTGGAGACCCTGAGCTACCAGTACTCAGATGGCTGAGCTGCTTGTCTCTTCCATGACTATGATTTTCTGTAGCGGCTCCAGGTGGCACTCTGGCAGCAGATATCTCTCTCAGTCTCCTGCCAGGCCCCTCCGCTGTTTTACAGGTTATGTTAATCTTTGCGGCACTAGTCTCGGTGTTTCACTCACCTTTTTTTCTTTTCTTTTCTTCCACATTGTGCTATTGTATTTGAGCATTACCCATGATACCGGCTCAAGCATATTGTCAACGAAAGTGTGTGGAAGTTTGCCCTGCAGTATGTTTTTATGGTCTGTCTCTACATTTAGATTCTGTACAATTCATTTCATTGTGTTTATTTATGTGATAATAAAGGGTGGCACACATTTCACTCTTTATTTCTTCTATGTTTGACGTTTTCCAGTTTATGCTGTTCACACCTTTCACTATCAACAATTATAAATTATGAATAAATCCCCCATCCATATGACATCAGAAACCATTTTGTCCAAAATAGAAAACAGAAAATTGAAAATAGTGCAGCGGCTATCGTAGAAGCTTTTTGCACCCCACTTGCAGTACCATTCTATTGAATACTGTGATTACATATTAACAATACAAATCTATTTTCAAATGAAATAACCAAAATAAGCACATGAATGTCTTGCCTAAATTGCACAAACAATCTTTATCTTTTATATTTCTGACATAAAGTTAGAAAGTTTATCAGTCAAGTAATTTTATTGAATTCCAGGCTTTCAATAAATAAATAAATAAAATAAGCGTTGAAGAAGAAAGCACTGAGACAGCATGCGGCTGCCATCCAGAAGACATTTTTGAGTGAGACAACTGAAAAAGGAACAGAGGAAAAGAGAGATTGTGACAAGTGTCCATTAGGTGGCAGTATGCTGCTGTGTTAATGCGCATGGTAAAAGAACAGATGTGCATCCTGTTCAGGAAATGTGCAGAGTGACAAGCAAATGTTCAAAGAGAACAGCAAAATTGGATCAGAGTACAGTCCACCAAAAAAATAAAAAAGATGTGAGCAATCTTTTAATCGTCATCTTTGTACAACTGTGGTTAGTGCTGCTTCCTGGCTTCAAGTTTCTGCCCAGGTCAGTGTCTGAGAGACATTTTCTTATTCTACTCATGCTCTATAGGCAGCTTTGTTTCCTCTCAAATACATTAAAGAGAGGGTGACATTATGTTGGCCCACTGCGAGTGTTCACTCTTTAGGCTGTCCACAGCTAGCCAACAAGTTGTGTCCAGTGCCACTGGGACTGGGTCCAGTCACCCCATCACTATGTATTGCAATCAGCAGATATGAAAAGTAAATGAATTCATAAAACACTATACAATTACAGAGTCATGCCAAAATTCGGTGTATTCATGTTACAACTGGAGCACAGACAGTTTTGAGAAGCTTGAGTTAATGGTGACTGCAAAACTCAAATGCTTGCAGTTTATGGTCCACCTTAGTCATTAAGCCACAGTGCCTGCAAAAGTATGAGTTTAAGAATCACCCCAAAAAATTATGTTGTAGTCTTCATAGACAGAGAAGGTGAAAGCTTATCAGGCGTACTTTTCACATTAATGGAGTGGCCACTAATTGACACACCATATTCCAAGAAGACCAAAAACCAATCATTTTTAAGCAAGTTTATTTATGTGGAAATTACATATCTTTCTATTATAATAAAAAAATCTTGGGTGATTTTCTTGGAGACACTTTAACATCCCGTGAAATAAGGAAACAAGACAAAAGGACAGCTGCTGTTCAGGTTTTTAAATGTTCGATGCACTGCGCGACAAGCAGAACACGCAGCATGGCACAAGCAGCAGCAGCAAGATAGCTGATCGATCACAGAGGAGGTAAAAAAATGTATTTGTTTCCCATTGTATCACCGTTTAAGAGGGGGTTTCAGAGAAGTGAACACATCTCCTTAGCGTGCATTCAGCCCCCCTCTTCACAACGCAAGATGCAGAGACCTGAAGTGGCTGGTGCGTAGTGCGCTCCGGGAGGGAGGGGGAATAACTCAGTCACTATAGCTTTATTACTGGCAAATATCAAGAAATAAAAAATTAATGAAATGAAAATAACAATCTCTTTAAATTGTATATCTGGTTAACCGAACCTGGGGGTGGGCGAGCGAAGTGAGCAGGGAGCCCCCTGGGTATTTAATTAAGAAAGTTAGCCCTTCCCACACAACCTCCTTAGGCCTAGTCATGAGAAGCTGATATGTTTGAAAAAGATATTTTCATTTCAAATTTTTTCTGTCCACAGTAGTGCTTTCAGATTGATTTCTGTAGTAGCAGGGTGTTGTACCATATTATCCATTATACTGTAGGTTTCCTCTGAGAAGTCAAGCGAAGTGACACCTTTTACTGGCTAACTGAACAGATTGCAATATGTTGTGTTTCAGCCAGCTATGGCCCCTATGGCTCGAAAGCTTACAGAAGGATTTCTGAAAGTTTGTCATAAGCTAAAATGGTAACTCTTTCCTGTTGAACATTGACAGTTTATCGTCCAAGAGCAACGTTTGTGTACAGAGCCTATGGAAAATAAATCAAAATATTTTAAGTGCTAAGAAAACAAAGAATACCTGAAGAAAACACCAGACTGAACTTCTTCATCTCGACAGACGATGTACTTACAAATGCTTTTAAAGGTTTCAGTTAAGTATAAGGAATTCAAAGCCATGGAATACACAGACTGCCAGCCCTGCCAATAAGAAACACAATAAAATATTTGAGTGTTCAAAGTGTGGTACCCATTGGCTGATGCTGAAAAGTTAGGAAAGGACAACAACTGCTGTAAAGATGAGATCACAAGGAGGACTGAAGTCAGTGTCTGACCACGTAACAAGCAAACATCAGCCACTCGAAATACTGTCATTTTCAAATGTATACACTACACATTGGAGAGCATTTTCTAAAAGATTAATTTTCCATAGTTGAAAATGCTGTTTCAGTGTGGATGGAAGGCCAAAATGAACAGAGCAAGATATGTACCTCTTCAGATTTATCCATTGTGAGGAATGACCTGGCACTCCAGCCAGTGTGGACCCCACTCCCTTATCTGGCTAGGAGGCCTTGATAACAGAAGGTTCAAGGAGCTAAGATTAATATCTCCTTAAATGTACCAGGGCCCAGATGTGCAAGGACATTACAGTGGCTATGGTGGAGCTGGCATCCTAAGAACCGCTGAGCAACACCCACAGGGAACAGGGAAGGACAACACAGTGAGCGCATGCCTGCAATGAGCAGAGCGTCTCCCTGTACACAGGGTGGTAGCATCCCATCTGGTAAGCACCATTATGGATGCCTGCAGGGTGGCATTGGAATTGTGATCCCATGGGCCTGCCCTGTCAGGTTCTGTGGAGTGTGCCAGGGGGGGACTGACAGATAGTAATGATACAAGGACTACTATAGGCCTGCCTGACCCAGAAGTACTTTCTGGAGGCAACTTATTAAGCCTGGAAATATTCCTGGGTCCAAAGTTAAAAGAGAGCCCTCCACTTGGTTCAGGGAGTACGAGTCAGGAGAGGAGCTGGTCATTATTCTCCTGAGAGAAGTGGAGGAAAACAGAAAGAGCAAAGAGTGTGCTTTTAGTATTATTGGGCTATACTGTATTGTGTGAGAACTGATATGACACTGAAGGTAGGAAGCCTGTAAAAGGTACACATTATTGAGAATTAAAGTGCTGCGGTTTGGGGTGCTGGAGTGCCTGCTAGTGGCCACACCATGTTAGTGTGGGCTAGAACTCACTGAAGTGGGGGTTGTTTGGGTCAGTCAATTCATACAATACTTCTGAATCTTCTTCTTCATTCGGCTACTCCCATTAGGGGTTGCCACAGCAGATCATCTTCTTCCATATCTTTCTGTCCTCTGCATCTTTTTCTGTTACACCCATCACCTGCATGTCCTCTCTCACCACATCCATAAACCTTCACTTAGGCCTTCCTCTTTTCCTCTTCCCTGGCAGCTCTATCCTTAGCATCTTTGTCCCAATATACCCAGCATCTCTCCTCTGCACATGTCCAAACCAACGCAATCTCGACTCTCCAACTTGAATGCATCTGTCACTCCTACTGCAGACCTCACCATGGTCACACTTCCCTCGTACATATCCTGTACAACTCTTACGTACTTCTCTGCCACTCCCGACTTCCTCATACAATACCACAGCTCCTCTCGAGGCACCCTGTCATATGCTTTCTCCAGGTCCACAAAGACGCAATGCAACTTCTTCTGGCCTTCTCTAAACTTCTCCATCAACATCCTCAGAGCAAACATTGCATCTGTGGTGCTCTTTCTTGGCATGAAACCATACTGCTGCTCACTAATCATCACCTCACTTCTTAACCAAGCTTCCACTACTCTTTCCCATAACTTCATGCTGTGGCTCATCAATTTTACTCCCCTGTAGTTACTGCAGTCCTGCACATCCCCCTTATTCTTAAATATCAGCACCAGTACACTTCTTCTCCACTCCTCAGGCATCGTCTCTCTTTCCAAGATTCCATTAAACAATCTGGTTAAAAACTCCATTGCTATCTCTCCTAAACACCTCCATGGTTCTATAGGTATGTCATCTGGACCAACGGCCTTTCCATTTTTCATCCTCTTCATAGCTGTCCTTATTTCCTCCTTGCTAATTCGTTGCACTTCCTGATTCACTATCTCCACATCATCCAACCTCTTCTCTCTCTCATTCTCTTCATTCATGAGTCTCTCAAAGTACTCTTTCCATCTGCTCAACACACTCTCCTCGCTTGTGAGTACGTTTCCATCTTTATCCTTTTTCAACCTAACCTGCTGCACATCTTTCCCAGCTCAGTCCCTCTGTCTAGTCAATCGGTACAGGTCCTTTTCTCCCTCCTTAGTGTCCAACCTCTCATACAACTTATCATACGCCTTTTCTTTAGCCTTTGCCACCTTTCTCTTCACCTTGCGCCTTATCTCCTTGTACTCTTGTCTACTTTCTGCATTTCTCTTACTATCCCACTTCTTCTTTGCCATCCTCTTCCTCTGTATACTCTCCTGTATTTCCTCATTCCACCACCATTCCTTTTCCTATTTCAACTTTCCAGATGTCACGCCAAGCACCCTTCTTGCTGTCACCCTTACTACATCTGCTGTAGTTTCCCAACTGTCTGGTAACTCTTCACTACCACCCAGTGCCTATGTCACCTCCTCCCTAAACTCAACCTTGCAGTCTTCCTTTTCAACTTCCACCATTTGATCCTTGGCTCTGCCCTCACTCTCTTCCTCTTCTTGATCTCCAATGTCATCTTACAGACCACCATTCTATACTGTTTAACTACAGTTTCCCCTGCCACCACTTTGCAGTCTTCAATCTCCTTCAGATCAATTCTTCTGCATAGGATGTAATCTACCTGTGTGCATCTTCCTCCACTCTTGTACATAACCCTATGTTCCTCACTTTTCTTAAAATACGTATTCACCACAGCCATGTCCATCCTTTTGGCAAAATCCACTATCCTCTGACCTTCTTCATTTCTCTCCTTGACACCATACCTACCCATCACCTCCTCATCTCCACTGTTCCCTTCACCAACATGCCCATTGAAATCCGCTCCAATCACCACTTTCTGTTCCTTGGGTACACTGTTCATCACTTCATCCAACTCACTCCAAAAATCTTCTTTCTCACCCATTGCATACCCATCTTATGGTGCATATGCACTAACAACATTCATCATTACACCTCCAATTTCCAGCTTCATAATCATTACTCTGCCTGTCACTCTTTTCACCTCCAAAACACTCTTGACATACTGTTCCTTCAGAATAACTCCTACCCCATTTCTCCTCCCATCCACACCATGATAGAACAATCCACCTGGCCTTACTCCCCTTCCATTTAGTCTCTTGCACGCACAAAATTCAGTATCAACCTTCCTTCTCTCCATCATATCTGCTAACTCTCTCCCCTTACCAGTCATACTGCCAACATTCAAAGTTCATACACTCAGTTCCACTCTCTTTACTTTCCTCCTCTCCTCCTGCCTCCGGACACGTCTCCCCCCTCTATTTCTCCTTCTTCTTCTTCGGCCAACAGTAGCCCAATTTCCGCCAGCACCCTGTTGGCTAACAGTACTGGTGGCGGTCGTTGTTAACCCGGGGCTCGACCGATCCTGTATGGAAATTTGTATTGTTGTCCACATATTGATTTGGCAAAATTTTACACCGGATGCCCTTCCTGATGTAACCCTCCCCATTTAGGGACCGGCATGAAGAAACACACTGGTTTGTGCATCCCCTGTGACTTCTGAATAATACAATAGGTAGGCCTGAATATTTTATGAAATTTCCATTGTTGTACAGAATTCACAGAGGGGAAAAAGGAAAGAAACAGTAATGCACCAGAACGTACTGTGGCTCTTTTGCACTCTCAACTTAAACACTGAAAAGTGTTGCACCAGTCGAGGTGTGAGCTTTAAGAAGAGGTTCACAATGATGGTGGATTTTATTTTTCATTCTTTTACATTTAAGAGATGTTTGGCCTATTATTGGTTTTCTTTGTACTACTGTTCATTACAATTAATGCTACAACAAACGACGTCATTCATAGACAACAAGAGACCGGACTACAATACATATACAGGCGCGACACCTGATGGGTAATAATACGAAGAAACCCTCCAAGCAACGGAAAAAAAGAGAAATGATGCTTCGCGCCCATAGCAACAGACTCATGCAACAAAGCGCCAGACGAAGCCCATACCACACGAAACAGGACACACACAAAAAAGAGGATTCAGACCCACGACACACAAAGCCCCCCTCCACTAACAGAAATAAAAAATGAGGCAACGCGCCCCTCAAAATAAACGCACGCCAACAAACGACGTAACAGTGAGTGCGATCCTCCTTATTACTTATCCATATTACTAACGATAAAGAACAAACAAGTCATGAATTCACGATCAGAAAAGGCTCCATATTAACAGTCAGTGCGATCCTCCTTATTACTTATCCATATTACTAACGATAATGAACAAACAACTCATGAATTCACGACCATGGGTTCAAAACGATACGGCTCGAGTAACGGGACCACAAACACGAACCCGCATGAAAAAAAACAATACACGTCGGTGCCTACAACGTGCTTCTGAAACCGCGGAAGAAAAAATGTCTCTCCTCCAAAAACACATGTCACTCCTTATTCAAAATAACGGTCCCAATCACAGAAACATCGGTATCCACTATGAAAATGAACAGTAACAATGCATGTGACATCCGTCTTGCAAAACTATTAATTATATATGAATGTACAATGGCATCCAGTCACTTACTCAACACCATTGATAAACTTCTACAAACGTTGATGAATAATAATATTCCCTTTGGAGGAAAGGTACTTTTATTAGGAGGAGATTTTAGACAGTGCTTACCTATTGCTCCACATGCAATGCGCTCAGCTATTGTTCAGTCCACCTTAAAATACGTGGACAATTGGCATTGCGTTGATGAATAATAATATTCCCTTTGGAGGAAAGGTACTTTTATTAGGAGGAGATTTTAGACAGTGCTTAGCTATTGCTCCACATGCCATGCGCTCACCTATTGTTCAGTCCACCTTAAAATACGCGGACGACGTCATACATAAACAACAAGAGACCGGACTACAATACATATACAGGCGCGACACATGATTGGTAATAATACGAAGAAACGAACAGTCCGCATATTAACAGTGAGTGCGATTCTCCTTATTACTTATCCATATTACTAACGATAAAGAACAAACAAGTCATAAATTCACGATCACGGGTACAGAACGAGACAGCTCGAGTAACGGGACCACAAACACGAATCCGCATCAAAAAAAACAATAAATGTCGGCGCCTACAACGCGCTTCTAAAACCGCGGAAGAAAAAATATTATGCGGACAATCGGCATTGCTTTCAAAAGATACAGTTGGTACAAAACATGCGATGTCCAGATCCAGAATATAACAATTGGTTATTACAACTGGGAGATGGTTCACTCACCAATACAGATGGACTTCACCCAGATATTATTACAATTCCTCAAGCCTTTATCTGCGACGACTTAGTTACGGAGATATTTGGAACAGCAATCTCATTAGACCAAATACCCCTTTTAACACAACGGACTATATTAGGTCCAAAAAATATTAATGTTGATCACATAAATAACCAAGTCATTGCATTACTTCCTGTAGAGGCACAGCTCTTTCTAAGCTCTGACAAAGTTGACTCTGATGACAACATTGACCATCTTAATTTCCCCTTACAATATTTGAACACTATTAACCCAGCCGGATTACCACAACACAATCTTAACCTTACAATCGGAACAATAATCATGCTATTAAGAAACCTTAACACTCTACAAGGTTTATGCAATGGTACACGTTTAGTCGTCAACACCATGACACACAATGTTATTGAAGCAAAACTTCTTACAGGATCACATGCTAACAATACTGTTCTGATTCCTACAATTGACCTTACAAGTTCTGACCTAGAATTACCTTTTACACTTACACGGCGACAGTTCCCCATTAAACCTGCATTTGCCATGACCATCAACAAATCACAAGGCTACACCATGAACAAGGTTGGCATCTACCTCTCTGACCCCCTTTTTGGACATGGACAACTTTATGTGGCCTTCTCACGAGTTCGACGTTCATCTGACGTTAAAGTTAAGGTTATAAATGATCCATGCCAAGAGAAACTCATTCAAGAACAAGACACCATCTTTACTACTAATGTTGTGTACAAAGAAATTTTCCAATAAATCTTTACACTGTGCCTTGCAATTTATTCTTGGCTTCCTATATGCGTCATCTACACCTTCACACTATGCTATATCTCATACATACATCACGCTATTTATAATTTCCCAACACCAGGGGTTGGCGAGCGAAGCGAGCAGGGGGCGGAGCCCCCTAGTTATTTCATATTCTGGTTTTGACTCCCCCTCTTTCATCTCTACTCGGTGTTTCATCTTAGTGTTTTGGTTCAGGTTATTAAATAGGATTTTCTTGGTGAATATCTTATGAAATTATATTCTGACTATGATCATAGTTAAGTCCTGTGGGTAGAAAAGCTAATCTTTTGTTTTGGAGTTTATTTCTCAGTTGTCAAAAAAAATTAAACCTTTTAATTTTAATTCAGAAGTAACACACATCACCCACTAAGCTTCTAAGTAGAAAACCTGGGCTGGGCCCTTTGTGAAAGAAGACGAGTGGTAGGCATCAGTGGTGTGGGATTTCAGACTGTTTTGTGTTTTTCTCATCTGGCATAAAAATGATTTAGACTACCATTTTGGCTTTGGTATTTCTTCTCTGTTAAAATCTAACCTTGCATGAAATGACTATTGATTTAGACCTCCATTAAATAAGAAACAATGCCTAAATGAACATTTCTATACATTCTCCTTTCCATCCTTCTTCAAAGCTCTTATCATAGAATTACAGGAGGAGTTAATTAGGGAAGCCATTATTGTACGACTGCCATAAACTGTCTCTTCTTCAGCCCTCACTGGTGAAACAACTTAAATGAGCAGAAAAGGGCACAGCCAGGACCACAGGCTAAAGCTGAAAAACCTGGTCAAGAATTTAGAGCAGCAACAGAAGCAAATCACAGAAGCCTCATGAGTAAACCCTGATTAACATTTAGAGTTAGGTGTATAGTTTTATATGTTTTCATAGTTAGTTAAGAGTTTGTAGGTTTCCAGAGTTTGTTTTTTACAAATATCTCATCATATTTGTGCTATTATTTTATTTTAAATATTTCTTTTATCATGAATTATTGCTTAGTTGGCAGTTATGCATTGTTAAGAAATCTAAGATAACTGTGGCATTCGGATGAGCATGTGAGTATGTGAAATTATGGTGATTATTTTCCCTACTTTAAAAGCAGGCCTGAAACAATTTGTACACCAGTTGTTTGTGAAATGTAGGGGTCTCTAAAATACTATATTTGCTCTTCTAACTGCATAATGTAATTAGAAGGTAATTGCTGTTACTTGGCAGCAATTGAAAGAAAGTTGCATCTGAATGGTGTGCCCAATACCAAAGGAAATTATTAAAGTGTGCAAAGAAACATGAAAGTGAGCATGACTAAAGGCTCATTTATACTTCACGCTCAGAACACGTACGCGCCCGCATCATGGCTGCCATGAGTTCCCAGCGTTCATTTGATATGTCCTCTGAGCAGGTCCTCAGAAATTAACGTGACAAGTGCGTGAGTTGCAGTACCAGCAAAAAGTTGGGGGGCGCAGTGTGCTAAAAGTTGGAATGTGACGTCAGAGTTACTGGTTACTATCTACATGTGACAGAAAGCCGCTTTGAGGATCCTACGAGATCGATGTGCTTGCTTCAATGTTTGATGAATGGTTTGATGTGGTGAAGCAAAATGCCGACATACAGATGCATTCGTGGTGCTTTTATATTCAAGCGCTGCATATTCCCCATTGTAATGACATGATACATTTTAAAAGTCTCGCATACTGTCTTCTGTGCCGTCTTTTTTTCTAGGGCTTCCTCAGGTACTGACAGTAGCGGCAAACAGCAATAGATCGCCACACTGAGCACATTAAATGTATGATATTCCAACTCTCTGCACATTTAGAATCCTTAGATATATACTTGATATCACTTTCATGATGAAATGCATTGAAGTATGTATGTTATATTTTACACATAAATCGGTAATTTCGTTTAAATAATGATTGCTGTTAATAATGACACACATGGGGGTGACACGGTAGCACTGCTGTCCTGCAGGGAGTCACGTCGCTGATATTCCCTGCCTGGAGTTTACATGTTTTCCTGCTGCGTTTCCACAGTGTGCTCCAGTTTCCTACCAAAGATTTGCAGATTTGGTGACACTAAAATGACACCAGCATGTATGTGTGTGCTTGTATTCACCTTGCGATTAGCTGATGCCTCGTCCAGGGAATGTTTCTACCTCGTGGCCAATGCTAGCTGAAATGGACAAATCCCTGGACTGATGGATTTAATCATTAAACATCCTTTTCAGAGATATTGCGGTAAGGTGTCATCGGAGTTTAATGGGTGTTCCAGGCAATTCACAACACAGCAAAGCCGAACCTGTTCTCCCCATGATAATATCTCGCACTGCCACCTGGTGGATTCCTCCAGATTTACATAAAGTACACACGCAAGTATAAACAGTACAACGCTTGCATAGCAGGAGTGTCCTCTGCAGCATGCATCGCGTCGCGTGAAGTATAAATCTGGCCTAAGGTGGTGTCAGGATATCAATACTTTGTATAGACTGGGTGTTGGGCAGGGTCATGGGGTTCAGTGGCTGTGGGGCATCTGTTGGTGAAGGAAGATTCAATGATCTGGACTTTGCTGATGATGCTGAGATCTTCACGGTGTCAATGGAGGCTCTGATCGGGGTTCTCGAGAGACTGAGCAAGGAGTCTGAGTGTCCTTGATAAAAACCAAGATCCAGGCCTTTAATGACCTCTTGGGCACAGCCATCTTGAGTGTATCTGTCTGCTGAGACAGTGTCATCCTTGTCAAAAGTTTTACTTACCTTGGCAGCAACATTCATGTCTCTGGTGACACTTCCTATGAAGTTAGTAGATGGATTGGGAGAGCAAGGGGGGTCATGATGTTGTTGGAAAGTGGTGTGTGGTGCTCCTGATATCTTTACAAAAGGATGAACGTCCAAGTCTTTAGAGTCTTGGTGTTTCCTGTTTGCTATATGGCTGTGAGACTTGGATACACAACAGTGACCTGAGACAAAGAATGGACTACTTTGGTACTGTGTCTCTTTGGAGAATCCTTTGTTACTGCTGGTTTGACTTTGTGTCGAGCTATCTGTACCAGTGGATGCTCCCCAACCTGACCTGACCTTTCTATTTTTCCATTTGCAGAACATATGAACCTTCATGAGTCAACAGATATTCTTGGCAACTTTGCAGTGTTAACACTGCATAATATCATAATTATGTTTTGATCCTGAAATATAAGGTGTTAAGACAAACCATAATCTTTAGTCTAGCCCTTTACATCCACAATAAAGTATAAATTACCTTATTTAAAAATAAAGGATTATGCCTTCCTTTTATGAATTTGTCAAATTATTGTGGGTAATAGATCAGAGGTCCATTTTTCATTGGGCAGCAAGGGATGTATGTGATTTAATTGATATATTAATTTATTTATTTAATGTTCATTGCATAATTTTGATTACGTAACTATGGTGTCTTTCTGACATTCCAAGCTGGTTTTGGCATTTAGGCACTTGCATGCATTCAAACAGAAATTTGCATTAGCTTTTAATGCTCACAGCGATCTTGGGAAAAGAACCTATAAGGTCACACTTTCCAGGCAGAGGTGCTTTAACTAAGTCATTTTATCAATAAAAGCTTTCGATACAACTCTCTAATTTATGAAATTCTGATTATTTTTCTGAGGAATACCATAAAATAACAAACTTATTTTTGAATTTTGATTTTAATCCTAAAAACAATAGGTTGATACTTACAAAATGCTGACAAAAATTAACACCATAAAAGAGAAGTTGTGGCCTCTAACACATTAAAAAAAATAAAACATGGTTTATTACTTTTTTTTTGACTGTGCAAAACACTTTAGGTCATTTTATTGTATTTGTTCCCACTTTTTCAGTACTGTACTATCAGAGAGATATTGTAGAAACAGTGACATGTGAGGCGGCTTATAATCTTTTATTGATATTCAGTGTCCCCTTAGTGTTGATCACAGATCAGTGGATGACAATTTGCCTATAGAAAGTGTATATGTTGTGAACTAGAGAGTTCCTAAACACAATAGTTCCAAAAATACTCAAAATGCTAATAACAAAAGGGCAAACACTGAATCTTTACAAATAAAACATTTATTTTAAAAAATACCCTGAAACAAGAAGCTCTTAGGAGCACAAAAACATAGAAGGTAATGCCTTCAAAATAAGCAATCTAATTTGCAAACAGTCCCAATACAAAATCCAAGAATGGTCAAAAAAGAGAACAAAACGTCACAGAAGTCCAGCAAATCAGTCAGTCAGTCATTATCCAACCTGCTATATAATAACACAGGGTCACAGGGGTCTGCTGGAGCCAATCCCAGCCAACACAGGGTGCAAGGCAGGAACAAACTCTGGTCAGGGCACCAGCCCACCACAGGGCACACATACACACACATACACACACACACACACACACACACACACACACACACACACACCAAGCACACACTAAGGACAATTTAGGATCACCAATGCACCTAACCTGCATTTCTTTGGACTGTGGGAGGAAACCGGAGCACCCAGAGGAAACCCACACAGACACGGGGAGAACATGCAAAATCCACGCAGGGAGGACCCGCGATGCAAACCCAGGTCTCCTTACTGCAAGGCAGCAACGCTACCACTGTGCCACCATGCTGCCCTCCAGCAAATCAGAAATAATCAAAAGAGCAAAAATCCACAGCAGAACTCACTAAACACCTAGCAGTGTTTTCAGTGAATGGCAAAGTGGATGTTAAATAAATAAAAAATGATTTAAATCAGTGAAAAATTTAAGAACTGTAGCTTAACTTCACATTTCTTAGCAGTGTGTAAGTTAGTTTGCATGTCTGGCTCTAGGCGGAGTTCAAAACCCAGCCTCTTATTGTTTACATTCTCAGTCAAGTGTGTGCATCCTCTACAAGTGGTTGTGCTTTTGGCTGTATCTTTTTTTAAGATGAGTTAATGCGCTTTTATTTTAATCCCAAGATGTCTGGAATTAAGCATGTTCAACAAGAACATGGGGACATGGGTAGAAACTTGTTAAGGGTAAGTTCTTCTTCACTCAGGGAACCACATTAATATGCCATACAAAACCAAGCAGTGTGGTGGAGCACAGGAGCAATAAGGACCTTCAGTTGAATCTCGTGAACAATTTGTTCTCGTAGACGTTTCCTAATCCACTCTAATGTATGGCCTTAGAATTGCATCACTGCATTTTGCAGAAAGACATGGTCCTGTTGGCTTTATTGGGCTGTGAACCCCTGCATGTATTGGGGCAGTTTGTGCATCAGTAGGGATGAAGATAGACACCTCCAAACCCGAGGCCATGGTTCTCTGAAGGAAAGTGGGGATTGTCCTCTCTGAGTGCTAGGTGAGTTGCTACCTCATGTGGAGGAGTTAAGTATCTTGGGGTCTTGTTTATGAGTGTTGGGAAAAGGGAGGTTGAGATGGACAGATGGATTGGGGAGGTGAGCACAGTTATGTGGTGACTATACCAGTCTATATTGGTGAAGAAGGATCTGAGCCTGTAGACAAAACTCTTCATTTACTAATTTATCTATGTTCCTACCCTCACCTATGGTCATGAGCTTTGGGTTATGACAGAAATGAGCTTTCTCTGCAGGGTGTCAGAGCTCCCCTTAGAGATAGGATGAGAAGCACAAACATCTGGGAGAGGCTCAGAGTGGAGCCACTGACCCTCCGCGTCAAGTGGAATGGAGAACTGAGGTGGTTTGGGCATCTGATATGGATACCTCCCAGACACCTCCGTGTGGGAGTAGGCCCAAGACAGGACCCAGGGATTGCTGGAAGGACTGTATCTCCCTACCTGGGAATGCCTTAAGATTTCACAGTATGATTTGGCAAGTGTGGCTGAGGAAAGAGATGTATGAGTCTCATAGTTAAAACTGTTGTCCCCTTAACCCAGTCCCCAGTCTTGTATACACAGTGGAAAATGAGATGAGATGTGAATGCTATTAACATAAACAAAAGAATCAAAAATGGTTAAAAAAGACTTGGAAGAGGAATTTGAACCCTGGCTGGAATTTAAAAGTATATGCTTGCAAGGAATTACTAATGGAATTGATTGCATATGGTGACTTATTATTAAATGTTAGGTATACTTTATAGAATACATATTCAAAACTACATTTTATTTTCATTTTAGTTGCAGCACTCACAGGCACAGTGACACAGGGGATACCATCAACTGCTGACTCACAGATTCCCTCAGGTACGAATAGTGCCATTGTGTTATCTTGTTTGACTGTTATTAGTTACTGAACCATTGCAAACAAATCTATAGTAAAACCTGTCTGGTGTGAAGATACTGTAGTTTGCTTCTATTCTGCTTATTTCTGTTTGTAATTTACATGAAAACATGTAACTTATTATCAAAACCATCTTATACACTTATACAGAACAACATTTTTTTCTCCCACATTTGAGCTGGGCCCAATTTAATTAGTGTGAAACAATGAGTGAGTGGGAGTTTACAACATGCAGTCATATGGTAACCAGTCTCTCTTCCATTTGGCCACAATTCTTGAATTTTTCTGAGATAACTTATTAAAAAATGTTAGCAAAAATTGTACATAAAAATCCATCTATTTAGACATTTAGCAACCCTGTTTTGCTGTTGATGCTGGTTTCATCCAATAATGGATAATAAATGGAAGGATGGATTACCATGCATCATTTTAGAAATACATATCTCTTGGGAAATGAAATGAAGAGGGCTGCACTGAGCAGAAAGATACATAGGCACACATATTTGTAATATTCCACTTATAGGAATGAGCCTTTGCTTCTCATCCAAGCCAAATGTGTCAAGGCAATTTTGGTCAATTTGTGGCAATTTTATGAATTAAAATCTGTCAGGATTCTTTATTTTTACTGTATGCTTTGTAAAAGCACTATATGAAATGTTTGTGCATTTATGGATTTACAGTCTCCTGTTGTCATTAAGAATACCCCATGCCTTTGCATGCATGCCCTCTAAGACAAATGTGTGCAACATCTCACTTTCTGGTTTAACCTTCTGCTTGCTATTTTCTAAATAAGCTTCTTCTGTTATCACATACTGCTTACCTTTCCCTCTTCCTATACCAGTTAGAGGCTCAATTCGTGTTGTAAATGGAAACAGCAGCTGCCAGGGTCGAGTGGAGGTCTTCTACAACAATGCATGGGGGACCGTGTGTGACGATGATTGGGATATGTTCAACGCTAAGGTAGTCTGCAAACAACTTGGTTGTGGAAGCGCCATTGAGGCCAAAGTTTTGGGCTACTTTGGCTACGGCAGTGGACCTATACTATTGGACAACGTGGACTGTGATGGAAGTGAGCCCTTCCTCTCTGATTGTTTCCATTTGGGATGGGGTCAGCATAACTGTGGTCATCATGAAGATGCAGGGGTAATTTGTGGAGGTAAGAGATTTAAAATTGCAAAAACAAACACACTAAAAGCAATTGCAGTAACATTCATCCCATTTGATGGAAACAGATGGAAGTGGTGAAAGACATCAATACATTAATCAGGCCCACTACATTACTATTATACAGAGTGTCAACTCATTGCCAAATGGAACCTTTAACATGGATTCTTTGTTTTCTTTCAATACAAACATGAATCTTTTAATTAGTTAGCATATCATTCTAAAACAAAATGGACTTGTGTTTGTATTGGTGATTGATGTGTCTGTCCCAATGTTCTGCAACCACAAGTACTTTACATCCAACCATCACTCACACCCATGCATCCCAAAACTCCCCTAAATCCAAGGGTATAAACACCTAGTGGAACACCTGCCATTAAAGCATACAGTATGGTGACAGCACTATGAGGGTTTTTGTGGACTACATGACTTACTTTTGCCCTGCCGAATACCCCTGTGCTGTTAATTCAGCCAGTGAGCAAATTTCCTTTCTCTTGGTGGTGCCAATTAAGAGGCTTCTCTGTGAAAAAATAAAAATCTTGCCCAGGGGTTGTGCAATTTTCTCCATACTCTGAACATTCTTGTTGGCAGCACATCTATGCGCGATACTCCAAAATTATAAATAGCAAAACTCACTTGACAGAAATAAACACTGGAAATAAATATCTAAGTGTTGCAGACTGGAAGTGGATGATATAGGGATAAGCGGATGTGTCAGATCTGTTCATCAGTCATGATAGGATTTCTCTATTACTCACGAAACAGTTGAGAATGTCAAATACAGTTTGCTTTATTTCTCTGTCAAACCAAATGAAAATGAATTCTTAGAGGCACAAATTGCAAAATCCTTTGCTAAGTTAAGCATAAAATGAAAGTAGATAGGAAACAGAACCTTCCAAAAATGTTTGGAAATAAATCAGTAGAACTATTGCATTTATGCAATTTTATTTTAAACTCATTTTTAAAAACTGAGCTTTTGTGTTACATTTCTAACATAATTATGTTCAGTAAAACAAACAGATTTTGCTCAAAATAAATAAGGGTTTGACACCTTGGGATTCAAATAAGAATGCCATTCTTATAGAGACTGATCGATCTGTGCACAAGTTGTGCAGGTAACAAACTCACATGGAAAGAGGAAGGGACACATACTGTATATAACACAAAGACAGATGTCATGACAGAAATGGTCACACTCTGTTCAAGAATGCCTGAAATAGTGCAATTGTTCAAAAACTCTAAGGAGAAAGTACATATGAGGATCTCAAAGCACAACTGTCAGTATATTAGTTATTGCTCATGGCTCAACGCCCTGTCTAAAAGCTGATTAATTATAACCTACCTACTTAACAGCAGTGTTGGGGGGGGCAACATATTAAAACTAATATACATTACGCAGTCAGATTACTTTTTAAAGTAACGAGTACCTTCACGCAATTCATATTTTTTGAAGTAAAAATACATACATTACTAAAAAAAACAGATATGCCTTTGTTACTTACGAAGAATATTCCTGCTACTAAAAAAAATATGTAAATTACCGTGTTATTTAGCAGAAATCCTGCCTTTTTTCGCAAAGATGTTGCCTACTACTGTTGCATGCTCATGATCTGGCTGTTTGGTGACAGCTTAACCATGTGTGTAGCTTGCAATAAAATTTAAAAAACTGAACAAAAGTCCTAAGTACATATTTAATCCTGCATATGCTGAGGGGTAAAATTATTTGGGCCAGTTCAGGGTCACAGGGGAGCCAGCAATCATCACAGCAGCACTGGGCGTAAGGCAGGAAGCCGATGGGCTTTAGCAGGCAATGTGCTCTCTAAGTGCTGTGTCTGCGTCCCCCTCGTCTGCTTTTTATAGCTGGCTTCTCCAGATAATCCTACCCCCTCAGACAGTTCTCGGCCACCTGAGGAACGTGTCCCTCTCAGGTCTGGATTCAGGGGTGCTGCATTATTTCTAAAATTACAAGAAAATAGTCAGATTTGGTTGTGTTTGTGGTTGTTTAATGAAATTCATGTATTTATGATTTAATAACATGCTGGCCAGTGAAAGTGCAGTTTTTCATACAACGGAAAAAAAGTCATGCGCTGTTTGTAACACATTACATTTGTAAAAAGTAACTGTATAACATATTTAGTTTTGTTTTTTTGTAAGTAATGAGTAACATAACTAAGTTACTTTTGAAAGTAACATTCTCTAACACTTCTTAGCAGTTGTACTAAGCAACACTAATAATGTCATGGGTGGCCAGCTGACATCAAAATGAATTACCACCTTTAAATATTTGGCCATTTTTAATTTATTTTGCTTGTCTTGCTGTACTGATTGTAGTTGATTTTAATAACTGAATCAGGAGATAGAAAGGAGTGAGGGAAAGTAAGCTACGTCATTAACAGGTGAAAACTTGCTACTACTTAATACTTAACAAATCTAGTCCTAGAACATAAGACAAATAAGGTATAATTAAAGATGGGAGCAAGAAGATTGAAAGCCAGAATAATGTGCATCACGGGGCCAAAATGACAGATTCAGACAGTATTCAGGGACAGAATAGTTTGTAAAGCAAAGAATCTTTTAAATGTACAAACAAACAGAATACTGAGTTTTTTTTAGTCCAAACTTGGACAATCAGAAAGTCCAAAGGGTAAACCTTCGTACCCTTGATCTGTGATGCCACATCATACGTGACACTGATGTCACCCCTCGCAACAACATAGCAACTCTCAAAACTAGAGTCTCAAAATGGCAGTGCCCATATATATATATATATATATATATATATATATATATATATATATATATATATTATTTTTTCACAGAGAAGCCTCTGCCAGAAATCACTAATATTAGAAAAAATGCTTTGAAAGAAGAAAATAAAGCTGACCATTAGATTCATGTGTCTCAAAATCCACCAACACAATACATAAATTATATTTAGAGTACCAGGAACATGTTGTGTTGTTTTGTATTTTATACCTTTTATTAAGCTTTCACTTGATTTGTGGACAATAAATGTTTTCATTTTATATTAGACCTTTAGGGCAATCTGCCATGGCTGCTCCTTATTCTGCTGAGGACAAGCCTTACGTTTTGTGATGCGACCATTATGTTGTTTTAGTAGATGTTGGGTTTTCACTCATCAAACTGAGCCTGAGACACACCTCAGAACAACAACAAATTAGTGTACATGGAACACCAAGAGGTTTCTCCCATTGTCATCCCTGTGTGTTGCACAAGCAGGTCAAATGATTTCAGCCATTAACTGGCTAGAAAAAAATTGTCTGTCAGACTGACACTTTGGGAGCCATAAGCATGATTTTAATTTTGATCTCCATCTCACAGACAGTGCAATTATTGTGGAAATACTATATAAAAACCAACTTCATATATTTACAGCAATGCCACAGTTGTTTAAACAGTTGCCTATATTTATAAAATGAGAATTTTGATATCAAATAAAACATGATATGTAAATATATATATATATATATATTGCTACCAAAATGTAAAATAGCAGAGTATAAAAAAATAACTATAATTTAAGTAATAATAAAATTCTATAAGCTGTGGAGGTTAAGGTGATGTCAGAACAGAGAGCCGTATTTGTGGTATCTGCACAGGTTAAACAGTTAAAAGCATAATTCATAATATTTCTTTGCTGAACGGGATATTCTGTTAATTTAACAGATATTGGACATGAATCCCTTCTGCATAGTACATCTGCAATCTTTTAGTCTATGTATTGCATAACTAGCTGTGCTACCAGTCTAATGTGGGCTGAAATGCAAGCAATCAACGCAGACTTCAGCATTAACATTTGTAGTGCACTATCTGTTGGAATGTATTCTGTAATGCACGTAGTACTAAAGTGCCTTGTATTTGTTATTCCAACAGATAGTTCAACACAATGCATTTTGTTTTCCATTCCAACAGATGGCACATCTATTAAATGCCATTTGGTATGGGATTCGTAAAGACAGTGCTAATGTTTATGATGTGCCATCTGTCCGATAACAGTGACGTAGCAACCAGACGGACACATGGATACACTGACAATTGTCCTTTTATTAAAGTGGGTATGAGCAAATTTTTATTCACCATAAAGAAGGGTTTTTTTGTTATGTTTTATCAAATAGTTTCTTTAATGAAATGAGTGTAATGAGGCAAGGTACCGTCAATGTAATTCATTTATAGTTTATTTCCTTACCACTGCAAAAATATTACAAAAGTACCCTCAGTTGCGGACTGAGCATAATAACCACCTTTTCAAAAAAGTATTGATTTGCACTGTATTGTCAATAATAATAGTGTGTTGGCTGTTCAATTATGTCTTGTTTGAGGAGCCTAACTGTTAAGCCACTTTGCCATATTCAAGGCTAAGTTTACTAAATGGTGCATTCATGCTACCATCATTACTCTTATGGACAATACAACAATAGAAGTACTTTACAATTAGAAGCTAACATCAAGGGAGAGAGAGTTAAAACATTAGCTTCATTTCTATAAATTACATAAATCACCAGCCAGCTAATGTGTTCTATCATCTGTCACATAACATTGATAAATGAGTGATGCTACTGCTTTCTAGAGATTCACACTACATTATAATTTTACAGGCAGCCACCCTAACAGATGTATATTCCCTATGCAAAGCCAATGTTTCTCATTTCACCTTCTTTCTTCAACTATAAGCCTAAACAAATTAAATATTACTGTTGAAATGAGAAAAAAAACATAAAACGTTTCTCCGTGCTCCTTATGCATATACTCTTTTTGGTGACATTGTTAATATTTGGCATCAATGTAATGGAATTTTTGAGACTGGTCACTCACAATTTAACTTGGCAACTAATTTGTTGGGGTCCGTGGAGGCCACAGGGCTCTAAATGGAGGTGTGGTTGATGCTTAGGTCATTCGTTTGGTAGTGCCTACTCTATGAAAACTGAACTCCCCTACTTTAAAATACTTGCTGAGCTAAAGTCTGGTAGGTACTTCCTCCCCAGTTCTGTACTAGGTGGATACATTTATACATTTTCATTTTTACTACTGTTTTTTAATTTATTTTTAGATGTTGTAAAGCTACCACCAAAGGAGCAGCTAACACATACTACAACACCTTCACCAACAATTCCCAGAGAAGGTATGAATATTTTACTGATTTTCTGCAGGGTTTCCTTATGCTATTTCCATTTGTTCTGGTGTTGGAATCTCTGCCTAATTCTTTGCTTGTTTTTTGTTCTGTTTTGGGCTAATTTACAGTGTTTGCTTTGCAGTTTATTATTTTTTTGGAGTTCATTTTTTTGTAGGCTTTAAACAGCCATTTAAAAGTGGGTGCTCTGTGAAAGGTGCCATATAAAATAAGGATTGTTTAGGAAGCATGGGAGCACACTCTCCACAAGAAAGGGTTTACATCCTGGCCTGCTTCCAGACTATGTGAAATTTGCATGTCCTTGTGTCTAAGCGAGTTTTTCTGCAGAGACTCTGGTTTTGGGGTAAGTTCTGGCTCCCTGTCAACCCAAAGTGGAATATGCATATAGAAAATAAAAGAATGGATGAATGACATACTGTGCCATTTGATATCCTTACCCTGAACACTTTGGGCCGTCTTAGGGTTTTCTTTAAACACAGACATGATACACATACCTGTATTTCTGGTACATTGAAACAGGAATATATATCATTTTCTCAATCTTATTGGCCTGTTTTGAATAAAAACTAAATACACATGCTGTTGTGAAGTACATACACACACAGCAGGCCTTGGAAATAGATTTCCAGTGGCATCAAATGTGAATTGTGAGAACATCAATAAAAAATGAAGCACAGCAGGAATTGCTTGAGTGATACGAGGAAAACCGGAAGGAGGTTTCCTCTTCATTTGTTTGTACTTCCCAATCCTAGCTAGGGCATATCATTTTCACACTTGTTCTAAGTGTCAATACATCCTGTATTACCTCTTGCCAATGATTCATGTTAGGCAATGTTTCCGCTGAAAGTGCCATTATTCTGTTTGTCATTCCACTATCAGATATCCTACCACTGTGTCATAATTTCCTGTTTTTCCCCATGTCTGGTGGAACTATATTCCGCTTCTTTGACCTTTAAATTGGTGTCTTCCTGCCGCCCACATTGCCTGGTGCTTCAGTACAGCTTGTATCATTTGATTTTTGTTGTATGAAACATACAATGCCATACCACTGCTTGAGCCTGCTTAATCTTGAAGTGGGTCACGGGGGGCCATGAACCTATAACCAGCAAGCACAGGCATAATCACCGGATAGGGCAGCCATCCATCGCAGGGTGAACACACACACACACACAACACGGCTTTTGATGATTTAGCATCATCAGTCCACCTAACCTGCATGTCTTTGGATAGTGGAAGGAAACAAAGCACCCGGAGAAAACCCATGCAGACAACAGGGTGAACATACAAACTGCACTCATGGACGTAATCCCTTGTCTCCTTATTGTGAGGTGGCAGCAGTGTGCTGCTCCTGTATTGAAAGATCATAATTCTAATTCAATGCTTTAATGGCATGATGTGCAGTAAATAGTGTTTACCTAGGCTTTCACAAAGGTGACAAAATCCCAATCAAGACATGCTGTCATACAATATTCTGTAAGACAAAAAGCACAAAAATGTAAGCAATAAGGCAAATGGCAAACAAAGATACTGTATCTCTCTATTATATAAAAAAATCCTATAAAAAAATCCTGGGACGAGATGAGACTTTTTCAGAGAGATAATTTCAACTCCCGCAAGACGAGACTTTGTTCCAAGAGATTTAACCACTCCCAGAGTCCACTCACCTCTCATTCATGTGAATGCTATTGTCAGACACAGTTCCTGTGCTCTCAGCTCTTATAAATTTTTATCCATCCATCCATCCATTGTTCAACCCGCTGAATCCGAACACAGGGTCACGGGGGTCTGCTGGAGCCAATCCCAGCCAACACAGGGCACAAGGCAGGAACCAATCCCGGGCAGGGTGCCAACCCATCGCAGGACACACACAAACACACTAGGGCCAATTTAGAATTGTCAATCCACCTAACCAGCATGTCTTTGGACTGTGGGAGGAAACCTACGCAGACATGGGGAGAACATACAAATTCCACGCAGGGAGGACCCGGGAAGCGAACCCAGGTCTCCCAACTGCGAGGCAGCAGCGCTACCCACTGTGCCACCGTGCCGCCCTATAAATTTTTATGTTTTCCTCATTTTAATACAAGACATACAATCTATTTGTTTCCTTCGATGTAGTCCTTTTCTGGACAATAATTTTATACCTTCTAGATGAAACGTCAACGACTAAGCGAATAAAAAAGGGCAGCACATCAAAAAGAGGCCCAAAAGCGTTGGAGAGAAAAGAATTCAAAAAAGAACAATAATAATCTAGTGCAAATTTGGAAAATAAGTTATAATCAGCTTGGACAAAGTGGAATTGAAAACCTAACAGGTCCGAGCAGGGGTGGAAATTAAAGACAAAGAGTAGAAGATAAAGTAGAATGTCGTAAAGAGTTTAAAAAATGTTGGCGCTATACACATGCAGAGCAGGTTAGAGATTATTAAAGTCTTAAAATTCGAAGGTCTCAAAAAACTGATAATAAAGATCGCATTAGCGATCTACAAACGGATCTAACGCTAACAAACGGAAATTATTACTTGGTGAAATAGTGGAAAAGCAAAAAGAGTTTGAATACGGACATAGGTGATATGACAGAAGTATGTAGATATTGTTCGGCTTTAAAGTTTAAGTTGGAAAATTGTAGATCGTCTAATTCGTGTTGCCATCAGGGAAAAGTAGTGTTTCTTCCCAATGAAGAGGTGTATCTGCAAGAAATAAAAGATTTGTTATTTGGTGAAAGTGAAATCCACAAACACTACAGGCAAAATATCCGAATCTACAATAATATGTTCACGTTCGCATCAATGCTCAAAACGTAGATTTACATGATTCAGGACCATATGCTATGAGAATCTGTGGTCTGTAACAATTAAAGCTACTACAAGTTTAATTTCAAAGAAATTAATTTCAAAGAAACCACAATTCCGTCAGGTTTATATTTATGACCATGGAGAAGCAATGCAACATAGAATCAAAAGACTTAAACGACTGGACGTATTAGAAATTCTACAGCCAATAATGGATACAAATCCATACGTCCAAAAGTATCACACTTTACATAAAATTTATCTGAAAAACACGGACAAAGAAGTTTTCTTGGATTTCTATATGAATCTGAAAGATCACGCTCGCATATATAATAAACCAACTTGATGAATTGTCAGCGATGATAGTTTCGAAAGATGGAGATATCAAAGACAGAGCTGATATTTGTGTTTATGCAAAAGCACAGCACGATTCGTCATAAGCGGCAGATCCAGGAAATCACTAGCGTGTAGGGCCCGTATGTGGGTTGGCGAGCGAAGCGAGCAGAGGGCAGAGCCCCTAGAATCACAAATATAAATGTATTTATTCAATCCGTACAGTTTTTTTGCATTTCATCATTCCGAGTACAAACTAACAAAATGATAACAATGATTGAAGAGTTTTTGCTTAGACTAATGCTAACACCTAAATGGAAATCCTATTTTGTGTTTCTATTATAGTTTAAACTTATATAAAGTTATAGTGTATATTGTCTCTAGTGTATTATATTTGTTATTTTCTTCTCTTTTTTTAGTCAATCTATTTCCATTTTACGTATCAAACCCCTACAATTATTCACATCATTCTAATGAAAACACAACAAAATCGCCAGTGCTAAATTTACCCTCATGGTGCTGGTTTCCCGTAAAAATCTATGAAGGGAGAGGCTGGACCCATATATACAAGTAAAGTGTTTATTTAACACTGGTGGTTTTGCTGTAATTGGTCCAGAGCCTTATGTCAAAGTCGATTTGTGTTTTGCAACTGTTGGCTTTTTGATGTCCGAAGTCAAATTCTAGATAAAGATGCAATCGGAAATATGAAGCAAACCCCAAAAAAATATTGAAATAATTAAAGACTACAAGTATCACTACCAGGGCGATTTCTTCTTTGTATCTGATGCTAGCAGGATCAACACCCTGCAAAACAAATAGAGGGTTAGATAATAAACTCTGATCTCTTTACGCTTGTCTCTTGTAGGGGCAGTTCGACTGGTCAATGGAAGGCACCGATGTGAGGGTCGGGTGGAGCTGTACCTGGAAAAACAATGGGGAACAGTGTGTGATGATGCCTGGGATCTGAAAGATGCAAGGGTGGTCTGCAGACAGATGGGTTGTGGCAATGCTACTGCAGCCCAGGAGGAAGCTTATTTTGGCAGAGGCACTGGGATTATTCTACTAGACAATTTAAAATGCAGAGGCAATGAAACATATCTTCAGCAGTGTTCCCATATTCGCTGGGATGTCCACAATTGTGACCATTCAGAAGATGCTGGAGTGACATGTGCTCTGTCATGATTAGCCCTGCGGAAAACCTGAACATATGTAAATCTATAAATGTTGTAAATATCCTTTTAGCCAGCATATATAAATATATATGGATTACTATTATGCACTTTATAAATATGACACAAATCTTTTTTGCTAGAAACCAAAAGTTACAAACCATGTAAAAGACTTTTAAATATTTAATTTTCATGTACTGCTTTATACCTTAATTAGATGATTTAATATGGTGTTCTAAGGGACATTTATAAATAATTTATATAAGCCAAAAAAAATCCAATGATGCTCTAAAGCAAACTTTTATGTAGGGGAAACATAATTTAACATTTTATGTAAGTATTATGGCCTGCAGAAAGTTACAGCTAACAACTAAGTTCTCCAAACTCACATTTTTCATCTTCTCATAGATAATTCAAAATAATTTATTAAAAATAAGCCCTTAAAAATAATGTATTTTCTAGTTCTGCAGTCTTATTCATTAATTTATATAACTGCCTTCTGTCAAATATTCAATTTTTAAGAATAGTAGACATAAAGAACAAAGACAACTAAAAAAAAAAAGACCTCTTAAATCTATATGGAATACAACAGTACATTATATTAAATATATAAAACACAACAGACTAAACTGTAATAAATACTGTATGGTGAAGTGTGTGAAGGACAACAAATGACATATTCAAAAAATTTGGACGAGAGAGGGCTTTGTGCCCAAACTATTCTATATCCATCCATTGTCCAACCTGTTGAATCCGAGCACAGGGTCACGGGGGTCTGCTGGAGCCAATCCCAGCCAACACAGGGCAGGAACCAATCCCGGGCAGGGCGCCAACCCACCGCACGACACACACAAACACCAAGCACACACTAGGGCCAATTTAGAATCGCCAATCCACCTAACCTGCATGTCTTTGGACTGTGGGAGGAAACCGGAGCGCCCGGAGGAAACCCACACAGACATGGGGAGAACATGCAAACTCCATGCAGGGAGGACCCGGGAAGCGAACCCAGGTCCCCAGGTCTCCTAACTGTGAGGCAGCAGCGCTACCCACTGCGCCACCATGCTGCCCAACTATTCTATAACATTTCAGTAATTATTTACTGCTCTGATGCTGATCTTTCTGATCATAAAACAGGTCATCGCGATAGCAATTAATGAGAAGAATTCATAATTAATTTCAGAATTACAATATTTGAGGGTTCCTCTAGAGTGCCTCTTTCTCTTGCACAATTTGGCTCAAAAACTAATCAGCACATCATCATCTCATAACAGGCTGTCACACACATGTGAATAGGAGGCAGCTGAAGGGTTTGGAGAATAATGGTAACACATCTGCCCAGGGGGTGGCAGTGTGCAGGGAACTTAGAAAGAGCGTTACCATTATCCTCCAATCCCTTCAGCTGCCTCCTATTCACACGTGTGTGACAAGGCTTAAGTTTTGAGTTTGGTATTTTTCAGTCCCGCCGTTTTACTTCTAGACCGTCTTCAAGAAACTGTGACACTCACAGATACACACAGACAGACACACACCCATCACTGACATATCAATGTTTTCTGTATCAGGGAACCCTAAAACATTGAGATCTGTCAAAAACCAGAGATTGAGATTTTTGACAAATCCAAAACTTTTGCTTCTCCCCCATAGACGAGGTTATGGTGGGGGAGGGCGCAAAGCATTAATAAATACCAGTGGCTATAATAAAGGAGCAAGTACGAGATATGGGAATAAATAAATAAATATGCAATTAAATTCGCTCATATCTGATGAATAGATATAGAATTAATTTCTTCAATATGTAGATTACTATGCATAGAGTTTTCCACGAGTATTTGCCTACTCATGTACACATTTTCCTTTATTCCTTATGTTTTTTTTCCTTTTGGCCTGCACCATCCTCCATAGATATCACACAGTTTCTTAGCTGCAGGATTGCCTATGAGAACTTGCATGGGAGCGGCAGTTATGGAGACCAGCCTCCAGTTTTTATATTCTTTTTATTATACTGCTGTTAAAATGATTGATTCTGTCAACCCTTGTTAAAGGTGCCAAATATACTGCATTCCTCTTATAAAACTCTCTTGGTATCATTTTGTGAAAACTATCCTCTAAAAGTTTATTCTTTTCAATGTCTGACCTGACTGCAACAGTGAGAATTTGAGAATTTCTAAAGGTTGTTAAAGCCTTTTATTTTCAACTGGTCTTTTTATTTAGGGATTATGGCCCCAGTCCACCATCATTTCTTTTTACAAATCATGTGCAACTCCCAATAGAGAATTTTTATATTCAGGTAATCCTAATACATTGATTATTTTCTTTTTTTCAGTAGGGAAGACCTTGATTTATTAGGACAATGGGTAAAGGAGGGAAGGGAATTGTCCTTGATTGCTTTTCTGATGCTTTTCTCATCATTTTCTCTTCCTGAGTGCCCGTGCTCACGTTTTCTCAAACATTGGCTGAGTTATCTGCAGGTAAACAAATCTGATGACTTCTACTGTTGCTGATAATACAACTTAATTATTTCTAGAGCTTGTATAGGGACTGAAGCAAATCAGTAATTCTCTGTCCCTCAAATATCTTTTCCATTTCCTTTCAAATATTTTATTAAAACAGTTACTTCTAGATGAGGAAACAAATGACAAGTTATAATGTGAAATGAAGATAGTACACTCAAGGATATCTGCACCTAATGATTCAGAGTAGCACAGGAAGCATTGAGCACTAACATGTACTTACACCATTTAACACACTACTATGAGGGCAATATAATCCCCTAAGGATATGATAAACAGCCAGTCTCCTGGTATCTCCTCCATGCTTTTGAGACCTTCTTGTGACAGCATGTATGGATGTGCCATCCTGGAGGAGCTGGACTACTTGTGCTCCCTGAGTCAGCTGTCGGTACCACCTCGTGCTATACCAGAAGTGAGAAGGAGACTAGCAAAATGCAAAACTAGAGAAGAATCAGTCAGGAAGGATAAGGAGAGAGCACTTGTCTGTGGCCACCATTCCCTTTTTGGAGGTTGTCTTACTGTTGCTTCTCCAAGGCACTTGTTGTCACTTTCATTTGCACCAAAGCAGGTGAAGTTGATTCACAATCGCTTATGTATCCTAACTGGACAGATTGATATCCCTGAAGCTTAACTGACTTGGTGTTAGACTGTGATGATTAAGTGTTTACTTACATTTTATAGGTAAATGTTTTATTTTTGTTGTAACAAATTAAAATAAGTGTACTCATCTATATACATTAGTATGAGAGCTACTATGACTAACCCTCTTTCAGTATCAGAGCCTTCACTCACAAGTTTATGATTATCTAAATTTCCAGACTAGTAGCCACAACTGTTGCATAATTCATGAAATGCTGTTTATAGGCAGCAACTCAAAGACGATTCTGGCAGTTTCAAAAGGGAGAGTTATTGCTTTTACAAAAGTATGAATTAGCTTTCACACCAGCAAGCCAAGAAGAATAGTCACTTGGATAGCACTAATGCTCCAGATGTGCTCAGATAGCCTCTGGGCACAGTACTAATATTTGTTAAATTAGAAAATGACTACAACTCGCAGTGTAAGTGCTGAATATGCTACCATGGTCTAGTTCACAGAAGTGGGTGAATTAGGGGCAACAATATTTTATGCATTATCATGAACACACACACATACCCTACCCCATCTCTATATGGCAGCAGTTAGCTTTCGATAAAACTGTTAGTTGTATGTTGGGCTGGACAATTTTGAGTCTATAGTACACTCTTAAAAATAAAGGTGCCAGAGTGATTCTTCAGAGCGATGCCACAGGGGAACCATTTTTGGTCCCCAAAAGACCCATCCATGTGAAGGTTCCAGAAAGAAACTTTTATTTATTTATATCCATAACAGGCTCCATACAGTAGATGGTAACAGATTTGTGAAATACCAGGGGGTTTCTCATTCTAAAATAACTTTTACCGCATACAGTAACACAGGCCAAGTTCAGGTTTTCTTAATCTGTTGGTATCAGAGGTAGTATCACAGGTAGCATACCATACATAAAAGGTTTCAGTTTTTTATGCATGTTGAAAAGTTTTTCAAAAAGCAAAGAACCAACTTCATATGCAGATGAGCCTTCCCAGAATGAAATGGTGCTACGATGAACTACACAATTGAGTAAAGAATCATAAAATGTCATTAAAGAACCAGTATTTTGAAGAGTTTGCTACCAATTTCATCTGTCAGTCTTCATTTTCATATTGGCACATAATTGTGATATACACCGTGGTTGTTAGCACAGTCCAAAAGTTATCTGTGAGAGCCAGTGTATTGGCTTTGCCTAGTTGGATTCTCAGCTCTTGTGTTTTCTAAGAAAAATATTGCACAGTTGATGATAATGTCTCTAGAAAGAACGTGATTTCCTAGCTCTTAATAACCGATGAACAACTGTATCCTTTGCCATCATTGATTCATAACATGCCTTTTGTGTCACTGTACACACCTCAGGTTTGATTTCCTCTGATCTCCTACCAATGTGGCAGATTGCTGCAGTTCAATTTTATAAATGACATACGTGCTTAGAATGTGGTAGTGTATTGTAAATGATAGGTTTGTATTTTAGTACAGTTGTAAACAGTTTGAGGCAATATTGGCATCAATTCTGCTTCTGAAATTAAGAAAAAAAGCTTAAGTAATCCCCTCAGCTTTCTATTTTTCAGTTTATTGTGACTTTCTCAGTAAAACCATAAGCTCAAAACAAGAATGACCTTCCATGCGTCTGGTTTTGTATATTGTCTCATCTCAGCTATGCCTACTGACCATTAGGAACAACATGAAATATTACCACATAAAGAAGAAGGGAAGCAAATACAGCTGCAATATTTACAAACACAAAATAAAGGACCTGAATGAGTTTGCATGTGTCTGACCTGTACTGTACTTTGCCTCTTAACAGAAGAGATGCACATGGAAAGGCCCTTGAATACTCATATACAAATAGTATATAAAAATATAAAATGAATTGATACAGTCATATGAAAAAGTTTGGGAACCCCTGTTAATTCTTTGGATTTTTGTTTATCATTGGCTGAGCTTTCAAAGTAGCAACTTCCTTTTAATATATGACATGCCTTATGGAAACAGTAGAATTTTAGCAGTGACATTAAGTTTATTGGATTAACAGAAAATATGCATCATAACAAAATTAGACAGGTGCATAAATTTGGGCAGCCCAACAGAGATATTACATCAATACTTAGTTGAGCCTTCTTTTGCAAATCTAACAGCCTCTAGACACCTCCTATAGCCTTTGATGAGAATCTGTTATTCTGGATGGAGGTATTTTTGACCATTCTTCCATACAAAATCTCTCCAGTTCTGTTAAATGTGATGGCTGCTGAGCATGGACAGCCTGCTTCAAATCATCCCATAGATTTTCGAAGATATTCAAGTCAGGGGACTGTGATGGCCATTCCAGAACATTGTACTTCTCCCTCTGCATGAATGCCTTTGTAGATTTCAAACTGTGTTTTGGGTCATTGTCTTGTTGGAATATCCAACCCCTGCGTAACTTCAACTTTGTGACTGATGCTTGAACATTATCCTGGAGAATTTGTTGATATTAGGTTGAATTCATCTGATCCTCGACTTTAACAAGGGCCCCAGTCCCTGAACTAGCCACACAGCTCCACAGCATGATGGAACCTCCACCAAATTTGACAGTAGGTAGCAGGTGTTTTTCTTGGAATGCGGTGTTCTTCTTCTGCCATGCAAAGCGCTTTTTGTTATGACCAAATAACTCAATTTTTGTCTCATCAGTCCAAAGCACTTTGTTCCAAAATCACTCTGGCTTGTCTAAATGAGCATTTGCATACAACAAGCGACTCTGTTTGTGGTGTGAGTGCAGAACGGGCTTGCTCTTCTTGCTCTTCTTGCTCTTCTTGCTCTTCTTCCTCCGCATCATCCTCCGCATCATCCTCCGCATCATCCTCCGCATCATCCTCCGCATCATCCTCCGCAGCATCATCCTCCGCCTGGATTTGAACCTGTACAATGAGATTACAAGATTTATTGACAGTTGCACTTACCTCTACACCATCTGAGTTGGTGTTGCAAACCCAAATGATTTTTCAGGTTTTCTACAGATCACTCACTGTAATGTAATGTAAATTTTAGCACACATTTTTTATAACTTTATAATTTTTATTTCCATAAAAATTAAAATAAAAATAAGGCAGATATGCTAACCACTACACCATAAATTGGTGGAAAATTTTTGGCAGAGATAAAACTTTACTATTTCTTGACAATCACATATTGCCCTCCACCTGCTCCCAAAAACTAATGAAAAGTGACTTCTACAACTTATTATATAAGTTAGTGTAATACTCTTTGTTCTAATTATACAGTATAATGTACAGTATCACCTGAGAAGGAGGTACTGACCAGTTTTAACGGTAGCATAGTGGATAGGATACACGTCTATGAACCAACACATCTGAGTTCAATTCCCATAGATGACCAACAACTTTTTCTTTCCTTAAATTAAACAAAATAAAAAAAAACCTTGTCCATATTTGTTATTTCACCATGACACTCCTTTTTAGGATTTCTGTGTCTCATTTGATTATGCTTTGTTTTCCAGTCAAGGCTTAGTCAATTCTACACATAAAATATGTTCTTCATTGCCTCATTAAAGGCTTCACCAATCCACATTTATGTGTACACTCCTGATATTCACTTTGAGAAGCCACAAGAACAAATCATCACCAACATCTCTCACAGTTCAAAAAGCACAATTGTTAATTCGGGGGCCAGGGTTCAGTTCTTACATGCTACATGATTATTTGAAAAACACGGTAGCTTTTCATTGATTTTATTAAGATTGTAATAAAGTAAGATTTTTCCCCAAATTTAAAAGAGAATACAATTTCACAACGTGTTTCTCTTTTCTGGCCTTTCCTCTCATGCACTCTTCTCTCTGGTCACTTCCACAACCACTCTTATCACCTTTATTTTCCTTCTTCTTCTTCCCTCCTCCTTTCAGTACAAGTCCACTGTACATCAACGGACACATTCAATTTCACACCTTTTTATAACCCAGGATCACACCCAAACCTGATTACATTCTAAATGTTAATAAATACCTCACTATTTTACTTTGTCTTTTGGCATTCCTAATTTTTTCCAAACAAACACATTTTAGATGCTCATGCTAGAATAATAGGCAATGCCTGATAACAAAGAACAATACAAATTTACTTTAGAAACAGATAGATACTTCAAAAACAAAATAGAATATACATACATCATGCCCAGGAACTGAACCCTCAACTTCTCTTTTAAGGGCAGATATGCTAACCACTACACCACCACTTCTTATTATTTATTTTGGAAAAATATCACACCATTCTATTGCTTTCCAATTTACACTCTGGCCAAAATAAAATTAAACCATAGTTTATAAAGTTATTCCACATTTGAGGTCCACTTCTACGTTGATCTTCCACCTCAATCCCTTGATCTTGTTCAAATCATACAGTATGATGTACAGTATCAACTGAGAAAGACCTCCTGACCAGGTTTGGTGGTAGCATAGTGGATAGCATACATGCTCATCAACCAAGAAGCCTGAGTTCAATACCCTTTTATGACCTTAAATGTTTCCTCTAAGAAAAATAACATTATATATATTTGTCAATATTGTACGCTGCTGCGCATCAAGTTTTCAATGATGCACACTTTGCTGCATATGCTTTACTTGTGTCAACAACAGAGCGATTCAAATTATTTCACTTAAGACTTACATTTTCGATATTTATATCTAAACTCTTGCTATTCAAAGTGAGAGGCTAAACAAACACAGTCTCAATAACATCTATCACACTTCAAAAAGAAGATGGGTGCATACACATTGTTTTCCTACTGCCACCTTATACTGCTTTTCAAGTACAATAGGTGCATACAATACAGATAAGGAAGATTATTTCAATAATATTAAAAAAAAACCTTACTCTCTTTGACATGAATTGACCCCTTTGCTTTTCATTTAATGCCCAGACTTCCTAACCACTACACCACAGCTTCTGAAGTTATTCCACATGAGATCCACTTCTACATTTATCTTCCACCTCAATCTCTTGATCTTTGTTCCAATCATACAGTATAATGTACAGTATTAACTGAGAATGACTTACTGACCAGGTTAGGAGGTAGCATAGTGGATAGCATACATGCCCATCAACCAAGAGGCCCGAGTTCAATTCCCATTTATGACCTTAAATGTTTCCTTTAAGGAAAAAAAAAAATAAAATTATATAATTGTCAGTATTGTTCGCAGCTGCTCGTCAGATTATCAATGATGTACACTTTGCTGCATATGCTTTACTAGAGTCAATAACAAAGTGATTCTAATTATTTCACCAAAGACTTACAGTAAATATTCGACATTTATATCTAAACTCTTCCTGTTCAAAATGAGAGGATAAAGAAATGCATTCTCTATAACATCTCTCATAAGAGTTCTATAAACTAGAAACCTCTTGAGCCGATAGAAGATGGAAGACAGTAGTCACCAAACAGGGTCTATTACATTCATGTCATTACGTTTTCTCAATATTTAAAAAGCTCAGACTTGCACTTGAATTGATACAGTTTCCAGGATGAAATTCATGTGTGTGATAATACATACAGTACAGTGGCTCTATGCATTATTCTGCAGCGTGGCTCCATTCACATTCGTTTACAGTTCTTTCTCACTTTTTACATATATTTTCTGAAACTACAGCTCATCTTATACAAACTCTGTACACGATAGCCACAAACACTCACACAACCCAAAACATGTCACACACCTGACAACAAATTACACACTGCATTCAAAACCATTCTCTTCTAAAAGAAGATTATTTTTGCATCAGAACTGTACACACAAACCATCAAATGAATAGCTTGTCCTAGACATCAACTACACACTGATAAGATAAATGATAAACACTGCAATCCGTTTTGCTATTTCAGCGTGCAGTGGCATTGTTGGCCAGTACCATACTTACTATTGCAATCTGTTGGTCAGGAGCAAAGACAGGCTGCCACTCCCTCTTTCAGGGTCTTTTTGCAATTCTGAAAATACACACATTTACTCATCTTATTGTATTTCTTGTGAAATGTGCCATACCTCGATCTACATTTACCTTAAGTTTTGCTCTACCGTTAATGTACTCGTTTTAAGTTTCAAAATATTACATTACTAGCCAATGCCCGCCATAGCATAAAAAACTGGAAAACGGTGAGAAAGGAATTCAGAAATTAAGAAGAAATAAATACTTCTTGAAAGACGCAGTTGTGAATAGGTGTTTTGGTGGAGACGACAAATAATCAGCGTTTGCTTGCAGTGCATCTGATAGTTCTTTGTATTGGTCCACGTGCAGATCTTGTTGATGTAATCTGAGTTAGTTGAGACGCGCGCCCTCTGTTTTGTGCCACTGGCTTAGGAAACAGACCACTAAGCTCTAACTATTGACAATTGTGTGCCAATATGCAGGACCAGTGAATGTGCAAATAAGAACAACTGCAGCATCCAAACAAACAGTTCAGGAAACAGCTACAGGCATGCAGAGACATCCAGCAAATAAAGAAAGAATATATGTACAGTTTACATCAAAAGGAAACACATTTTAAGTTGAGAGTTATGCAGTGTTCAGTGCCTGTTTGGCCACAGAATTAGTCCCATGAAAATTTACATTGACAAGCTTGTTTACTTCATCCATTACTTGCCTTTGCCCCATATATATATATATATATATATATATATATATATATACAGTATATATATATATATATATATACAGTATATATATATATATATATATATATATATATATATATATGCATACCCTTATGGTACAACCTATTAAAATAACTTTCATTGTCTAACACAACGGTGGAGTGGGTCCCTTGTCTCTGCTTACCCTCCTCTGCTCTTCCAGGCCTCAAGGAGTGACTCCTCCTGGACTTGAACCTGTGGGATGAGATTGAATGAATCATCACTTCTCTCTGGACACCAGACCTGGACACCATGATTTTTCACTATTTCTCCATGTCTATTAAGTATATTTAATGTCATTTGAAGAGAAGCACACCACACATCAAAGCACACAGTACATCTCACAATTTTCTTGTCACAGTTTGATAATAGTCCAGGATCACAGAGATTCAATTGAAAATCCAAGTGATACAAATTTAATCTTTAGTTACCTAGTGTCCAAAAGATTACAATGATATGACGAAACGTCATACCTGCTCCACAAATAACAATATGCAATTCCTGATAGAACATGGACTTACTCACTTATAATATAGACAATCATGAAAACTTCTTAAACAAAAACAAGTTTTAACATCATGGCTGGGAATTGACCCCATTACCACTAATTTAAGGGCAGGTATTCTACCCACTACACCATATCGCAATGCTGGTTTGGGTTGGAATATTTCACACATTTCTATTTTTTATCAAACACAGAAAAGCCTCCGTCTGCCCTCAAACAGACTGAAAGAGAGATGAGTAAGAACTTAACACAAATATGAGGTAAAGTTCAACAATTAGCGTCCACCTCAATCTCTTCTTGTTCTTTGTTCAAATACCACAGGATAAACTGAGACAGTAACCCAGGCCAGGTATGGTAGTGTAGTGGGTAGGATACACGTCTCTCAACCAGGAAGTGTAAGTTCAATTCCCATCCAAGACTGACAAATTTATCGTAAATAGAAAATTACAAAAAGATCATATTTAGTGACAAAATAAAGCTATATGTACTATTATACAAATAATAATCAGCTTGAACGCATTTCATTATGGAGGTGTGCAATTGTCCCTCTTTACCACTAGAACCACCACACAATTCTCCAGTACAATAATTGCCAAACAAATAGCAAGTGGCATCTGTTCTCACTAATGGCCCATCATCGAGGCATCCTCATAACACAACTGCCATCAACTACACTAAGAACGGCCACATGATGCATTTCCAGGAATATATTCAATGAACATGGTTTCCAGAAAATGCTTTGCTAAATTTCACAATGAACATTATGAACACTATAAAGTTCACAATGAACTTGCAGATTGCACCTCTTAAACTCAAATATCATTTTTATTTTAATATTTATTATTATGGTGTTAATGTACATGCTTTGTGCAGCTCTCAGAATGAGCCTATCCATGCAAATGAAGGCCACATAAATAGCACCACTAACCAATTGTTTAGAATGAAAACTAAGAAGGGGGCGGTGCTCCTGACAGGAATAAAGAGACAGGATCATGATTGGCATGTACAGTGAGGAGTGAAATGGAAGGACAAAGTTCAAGGAAGCTCAAGAAAGACACAAAGCTCAAAGGTTAGTACTCACTGTAAAGCTCCAGTGATGGTGTCAGGTGCTGTGGTTGTGAGTGTAGACATTTTTTCACTAGAAGCAAAAAAGGGAGGAAGAGAAAAGTTGACGCAGAAACAATAATATTTGCCTAATGGTAAAAATAAAAAACAAAATCTACAAACATTGTATAAAGAAAAGTTCTTACTTACACACCACTTCTGATACATCTGATTAATAGCACTACAACTAACACACACTCTCTTATCAAACATCCCAGGTAAAGCTACAAAATACAGCTAGTTTACAAATAAGATGTTTTATTCTATGAACCAGACATTTAACAGTTTTATTCTGTATAACTATTTGTAACTTTGAGATAATACTCAACACATAGGCCTGTTTGAAGAGCATACCATTTATCTGTTCTTTGATTAGTGTAATGAAAATGCTTTATAGCTGTGCAATGTAAATGAACCCAACTTGTAAAAGAGCTTGCTCTGTTGACACAAGTGAGTCTGCCATGCTGCACTAAACAAGACCACAAAGTGGCACCATTTGTTAAAGTAACACAAGAACATTCACCTTTGGATTCATTTTTAACAGAGGCTCATGACTATTCTTTATTTACGGAGCATTTCCCCTAACATAACCAATCATGGAATCCCAATAGGTTTATTTTCTCCATCAATCCTGTTCACTGCTGTTAACTGAAGTTTTTGTCTACTCTGTTCATAGGTTAAGAGGTCACAATTACTATGTGAGTGGGACCTCCTATTACCATAACATCCATCCCTCCATTTAACCATCCATTCCTCGTCCAAACCTAAGCTTCCTAAGCTTTTCCAGGGCAGGGTCACAGGGCAGCTGCAGCCTGTCACAGAGAGCAAACAGCACAAAGCAGCACAAGGTACCTGTCCATCACAGGAGAAATACGCACAAAGCCAAACACAGAGTCAAACCCAATACAATATTCAATACCATACATAAAACACTACATATATGTTTGTGCTCGAAACTTTAAGGGGGAGAGACCTCCACTCCAATTTAATGTAAGAACATAACAATCCTCTACATTCCAAATGAGACCTCCTCACCTGTGCTAGATTAAGAAATCAAACTTACAGACCTTACTTCTGGCACAAAATTGAGTCCTAGTTTTCTCTGCTTTGAAAATAATCTGGTTCTAAAAACAAAATTTGATCATTTATTACCATTGTTTTTCACATTTTTCTGTCTGTCTGGTGATCTCCCATTATCTTCCAGGCTCCAATGACCATGACCGGACATGCCATCCAGATAGAGTGGGTATGAAAAGTGTGATATCATTGTGCCCATTGTTCCTCAAAAGGAGTCTCAAGAAAATAATTAGCTCCTAAAAATCTCCTCAGAATGGCAGATTCACTCAGACTAACGTTTCTTTACTAAGCTGTTTTTGGAGCCAAATCCTTCTTAAATACATCTCAGATTGCATTTTTAGTACAATATGTTTGTACTTATTCTGTTTGTTTGGCATCAGCAATGTGATGAGCGCACCTGGCTGAATTGTTTTTTTCTTAAGTTCAGTGAAACTGAGGAAATGTTCAGGAACTTTGCAGAATTCAGTCAAATGCATTGAAGTCAACGGTCAAGACAAAATTGAACTTGAGTGGATTAGGAAGGTGTAATAGTCTTTTAAGAGTTTCTGAAGTCTACAGAAGTGTTTGCAAATTATTCTGGACCACAAATTGTGTCCAAAAATGTAACCTGAGTTGTGAGGCTGCAGTGCCAACTACTGTGCCACCAGGCACCCCTAGAGATTAAATTGATAGAATTTAACTTCAGAAGAAGAGAAGTTCATGAGGGCAGGAAGAATGAATTCACTAAGTTATACCCTCGACAGATTTCTTAGCAGGTACTCACCTCTGAAACTCAGACATTCAGTTTGTTTGGTTTTCCCTTATAGACTTGCTCGCTCACTGCTGCTGCTACCAAATAGGCACAACACTAAAGCATGTGGAAATTTCACTCCTTCCTGGTTGATCAACTGAACAGCACTCTGGGTAATACTATTAAAGGGCTAGGCATACATATTCAACACAGCTCAAATATGTCTATAATAATAATAATAATACATTTTATTTATATAGCGACTTTCCCATGCTCAAGGCACTGTTTAAGAAAGAACGGCAGGGTATACAGTATATAGCATTGTCCTAAACCAGATAAATAAATAGAGAAGAGTAAGATAGTGAATTCAGAGAAAAGCCTAACAGAAAACATAATTGATGGTCTCGCACACACACATACAGGTTACATGAGCATCTTGACATAGAGGTAAACTGAGAGAAGGGTAATAAAGTCAAGTAGAGCTAAAAGCCTTCCTGAACAGATGAGTTTTGAGTTGTTTTTTAAAAGAATTCATGGAGTCAGCTGACCTGATTAATTTCGGTAGGTCATTCCAGAGTCTGGGCGCTATACAGCTAAAGGCCCTGTCACCAATGGAGAGTAGATTAGTGTGGGGTACAACAAGATTACAGAATCAGAGGACCTTAGTAGGCAGACAGGCACAAAGTTATGGAGAAGGTCACTGATGTAGTTTGGCACAAGGTCTTTTAAGGCTTTGTAGGTTATTAGTAGAATTTTGTATTTGATTCAGTAAGACACAGGGAGCCAGTGAAGACGGAGCAGGATGGGTGTTATGTGCTCACTGCTGCTGGTTCTGTAAGGACTCTTGCAGCCGAGTTTTGAATAAGCTGGAGCTGTGATATAAGATTAGAAGGGGCACCTGCCTGTAGGGAATTACAATAATTGATGCGAGATGTGATAAAAGCATGGACAAGTTTCTCATCATTAGAAAAGGAGAGGAAGGAGAGAACACGTGATATGTTATGGAGGTGAAAGTAAGAAAGTTTCTTAATGTGATTTATGTGGGCGGAATAAGAAAGGGAGGAATCAAAAATGACACCAAGATTCTTTGCAGTAAAGGCAGGTCTGATGAGATCAACGCCAAGATTGACTGGGAAGGAGCTCATTTTATTAAGTTGCACTTTAGTCCCAATTTGCAGGAGTTCAGTTTTGTTGCAATTTAATTTTAAAGAGCTCTGCTCCATCCAGGTTTTAATTTCACTGAGGCAAGTTGTGAGCTGAGAAAGCTCTGATGAAGTTCCACTTTTAACATTGAAATAGAGTTGACTATCGTCTGCATAAAAATGATAATCCAGTCCAAAGCTACGAATAACATGGCCAAGGGGAAGCATATAAATACAGAAGAGCAGAGGACCGAGGACAGAGCCTTGAGGGACTCCTTGTGTGACTGGTGCTTAGCTGGATCTGCTGTTGCCAAGACTAACAAACTCTTGCCTATCAGTCAGATAGGACTTGAACCACTGGAGGGCAGTGCCAGAGATACCCAGCATGTTCTCCATTCTGGACAGTAGGATGTCATGTCTGACAGTGTCAAATGCTGCACTGAGGTCTAACAGAATTAATATGCTGGTTTGTCCAGATCTGCTGCCATAAGCAAATCATTGGTTACCTATAGCAGAGCAGTTTCACAGCTGTGCTGTGCCCTGAAACCAGACTGAAAGGGTTCCATCAAATTATTAGAAGTTTAGTAATTTGTGAGCTGGGAGGCTACAACACGCTCAAAAACTTTTGACAGAAAAGGTAAGTGGGAAATAGGCCGAAAATTGTTAAGATTGTCAGCATCAAGACCAGACTTTTTAACATTGGGGTTACAGAAGCAATTTTAAAAGTGAGCGGCACAAAGCCAGTGTCAAGGGATGAGTTTATTATTGTTGTAATAGTCGGGATTATGGCATGAAGGCAGGATTTAAGTAGTGTGGTGGGGATGGGGTCCAGTACACAAATAGTCGACCTCATCTTACAAAGCAGGTCATTAACAAAAGCAAATGTGAATGGTGAGAACTTACTGAAGGAGCTGGATGGAGTGGGAAAACAGGGAGAGATATAAACAGATGATGTATTTATGTTAGTTGAATTATTTAGATCTTTAACTTTGTTACGGAAAAAGTGGAGCAATTTCTCACAGACTTCAGTAAAAGACGTAGTTGGGCCAGATGGGGGTTCAAGTAGTTTATTACCTACACAGAACAAAACCCTTGGGCTGTCATGGCCACTTTCTAATATTCTGCCATAATGGGTGTTCCTGGCAGCAGTTAGTTCTTCTCTGTAAGCTCTTTGGTGGTCAGAGAAAGCCTGGATGTATATGGTGAGGCCAGTCTTACGTTACATTCTCTCAAGGCGTCGGCCAGCTTCTTTCATAGATCGCAATTCTGAATTATACCAAGGAGCTCATCGCTTAAAGGAAACCTCCTTATGTTTTGAACGAGCTGTTTTATCTAATGCTGAATGAAGGGCTGTGTTATAGTGGTCAACAAGACTATCTAGTGTTGATGGAATAGGTGAAGACAGTAAAAGATCAGAAATGGATCCAGAAAGAACAGAGGGACAGATATTTTTAAGGCTTCTGTAAGAAATTTGTCGTTTACAGGTAAGAGGAGGGAGAGGTAATGAGACAGTGAAAAGTACTGCTTTATGGTCAGAGAGTCCCAAATCAATGCTGTAAGTGTTGGCAACAGATAATCCAGATGTACAGATCAGATCCAATATATGACCACCAGAGTGGGTGGGAAAATCAACATGTTGTGTCAAGTCAAAACAGTCCAATAAGGATAGGAATCCATTTCTCAGTTTAGATGTGGGGATGTCAATATGGATGTTGAAATCACCAAGAAGAATGACTCTCTGGGAAAAGGAACTTAAGTTGGTTAATAGTTCAGTCAGATCAGATAGGAAGAATGCATTGTATTTTGGAGGACGTTAAAGAACAATGAGTGAGACAGTTCCTAATTCCGTTATTAGTTTAAGAGCCAGACATTCGAAAGACAATGGACAATCAATTGGGATTCTTTTGATGTTTAACTCCACTCTGACAATTACTGCAACTTCACCGCCTTGTCTTGAGCTATGAGGTTCTGTGAAGAAAGCGTAACCAGGTGGCGTCGCCTCCATAAGAGACGTAAATTCATTCAGTTTTTGCCAAGTCTCCGTTAAACACAGCATATTAAGCTTGGTGTCAATGATGAATTCTGATAGAACCAATGCTTTGCCATTAAGAGATCTTGAATTAAACAGTGCAATATTAGTTGATGAGACTTCTTTTTGCACAGAGCCATGACTGGAGTTTATTTTCATATACTGTAAATTTGGCACACTGACACTTCTATTTCCAGGGCCGTGAGTAGGATGGCGTATTCCTGAGCAAATGCCGCCGGTGATCTTTTCATTCTCAGCCCAGTGGTGACGGCAACCTGACCCATGATGTACATATTTCGGACACTGCAAAATACCAGTGTCTTTTAGGATATTCCAGTCAGACCATTTGCTATGGACAAACTAATATGAAGGAGTTTGTCACGAGAGTATTTTAGCATGATACTGAGCAATACTTATCTGATAGCAGTGGAGAAGCAGCACAGTCCAGCAGAGCCGGTGGGATGGGCAGGTGCTGTAGCGTAGATGAGTGGTGATAACAAAGCAGCAGAAAGCACAGCAGGAGGAGGTAGCAGGATTTGGAGGTTCCAACATACAGCCACAAACAAGTAACGCTGGGTATTACAGACGTGATCACCCCAGAGCCACAAGCCAGGCGGGTGTGAACATCAAATCAGTTCTTAGTCATAAAGCACAATAAAATGAATCGAGAGCAGACGAGAATAGCAAATATAATCAAGGAGACAGATCATCCCAGGCTCCTAGATCGCCAGGTACAAAGACATGTTCGTAGGTCTCATCCTGTGATCCACAGATTCAGTTGTTCCCAGTCAAAGTCTATAAAATCTGTAAAAATTAAACCAAATCTATAAAATTCGAGTCAGCTGCATCCACGAACTATACGAACAATAAAGAAAATAAAACAAGTGAAAGAAAGTGCAGGATTAAGGCGAATTTTGTGAAAAGTGTTGTTAACAGGGAGGAGCTGCAACAGCACCGAGACATTTCCAATTTTTCTTCGATTGCATGTTTAGTGTTTACAAATTATTGCAAGTTTTCCACTCATTTTTAGTGTACTATTAGGAAACTCAATTTAGTGTACAATTTTTACACTATATTTACAATATATTTAGTGAACTATTAGGATACTTGAGGGGCTGTCCCATCCAGCATAGCAACGTTGGCTGCTAAAGCTCTGTGATATCACACTGGCACATTAGAAGATGAAAATGAGTCTAAGCTGGCCGCACAATGAATTTACAGGAAATTACTCTGCAAACAAGGTCACTGGCGAACATTGGCATATTTGCTATGTGAAACACTTTGGCGAATTTGTCCAATCAACACCAGTGATCACAAACAATAATACTAGTCACCCAACCACTTGCGCTGAGCATTTATTACCACACAGACAATGCAAAAAATTACAGGTTTCATAACAAGGTGGCACATTTTATCTATGCAGAAATTTTTTTTTTTTTCCATGCTGTTGAGTCTAATTGCATAGCATACCTGGGTCTAGTGATATCGGAGGAATGCAAAAAATGATCCTTTTTGGACTCTCATGAAGAAGCTTTTGATATGTGTGGTTAACTCAACTTACTGCTCCTCCTTGACTTAGGAACCCGTAGGGTGACATCACAGAAATTATTAACACACAACTACCACTAACCACTACACCATCTGTCTGAGTGCGGCAACCCCAACTGAATTTTCCATATTTCTCCCAAAACTGCAGTTCCTTGTTATTTTCACAGAAACACACCATAGAGCAATGGACACATACCTTTTTCAAAATGTCCAATTTTTAAGGCCCAAAATCACAAGTACATCTGTTGAAAATCCAGATTTCAACCCATTACTCTATATTTACCTTGTCACCAGGACAATGAAATGTTTTCATGCTGACACCTTGTAGCTGCTCCCCAAGTAATAATGGGCAACACCTGAGAAAATATAGTTATGCAATTAAATGTATTATGATATATTTCATAATGATAAAAATGAATAGATCATGGCCAGGATTTGAACCTAAAACTGATCTTTTCAGGGCAATTATGCTAACCACTACACAACAGATTCTTTGGAAACATTAGAAACCTTTCTAATTTTTCTACCTTTCTAAGTCAAACAATGTCCTCCTCCAGCCTCCAAAACAGAGTGAGATTTAGAACTCAATCCACATATGAGGCACACTTCCATTATTTCCTTTCACCTCTACCTCTTGCTCTTTGTTCAGATAATACAGCCTGATATACAGTATCAACTGAGACAGAACTGTAGACCAGGCTTACTGGTGGTGTAGCAGTTAGCATGTATGCCTCTCAACCAATAGGTTACAGTTAAATTCCCATTTATCACCTATACTTTTTCCTTTAATGATCAACAATTATTTCCATATACCTGTCATTATTGCTTGCCACTGCTTGTCACCTTACATCTCTCATAGTTCATGAGTGCAAAAAAACATTTCTTCATACTGACACCTTGTACCTTGTAACTTTAGGTAATACCTGAGAAACTATGACCCCACCTACATACAAAACAATCAATGACAGATTTTGAAATAAATATCCTTTGGGGGCAGGATTTGACCACATAGTTTTTCATTTAAAGGCAGATATGCTAACCACTACACCAGAAATTGGTGGCAAATTTTTGGCAGAGATAAAACTTATTTTTTATAAAACTTACTATTTCTTGACAATCACATATTGCCCTCCACCTGCTCCCAAAAAATAACGAAAAGTGACTTTTACAACGTATTATATAAGTTAGTGTAATACTCTTTGTTCTAATTATACAGTATAATGTACAGTATCACCTGAGATGGAGGTGCTGACCAGTTGTAACGGTAGCACAGTGGATAGGATACACATCTATGAACCAACACGTTTGAGTTCAATTCCCATAGATGACCAACAACTTTTTCTTTCCTTAAATTAAACAAAATAAAAAAAAAAAAAACCTTGTCCATATTTGTTATTTCTCCATGACACTCTTTTTTAGGATTTCTGTGTCTCATTTGATTATGCTTTGTTTTCCAGTCAAGGCTTAGTCAATTCCACACATAAAATATGTTCTTCATTGCCTCATTAAAGGCTTCCCCAATCCACATTTATGTGTACACTCCTGATATTCACTTTGAGAAGCCACAAGAACAAATCATCACCAACATCTCTCACAGTTCAAAAAGCACAGTTGTTAATTTGGGGGCCAGGGTTCAGTTCTTACATGCTACGTGAATATTTGACAAACACGGTAGCTTTTCATTGATCTTATTAAGATTGTAATAAAGTAAGATTTTTCCCCAAATTTAAAAGAGAATACAATTTCACAACGTGTTTCTCTTTTCTGGCCTTTCCTCTCATGCACTCTTCTCTCTGGTCACTTCCACAACCACTCTTATCACCTTTTTTTCCTTCTTCTTCTTCCCTCCTCCTTTCAGTACAAGTCCACTGTACATCAATGGACACATTCAATTTCACACCTTTTTTATAACCCAGGATCACACCCAAACCTGATTACATTCCAAATGTTAATATATACCTCACTATTTTACTTTGTCTTTTGGCATTCCCAATTTATCCAAACAAACACATTTCAGATGCTCATGCTAGAATAATAGGCAATGCCTGATAACAAAGAACAATACAAATTTACTATAGAAACTGATAGATACTTCAAAAACAAAACAGAATATACATACATCATGCCCAGGAACTGAACCCTCAACTTCTCTTTTAAGGGCAGATATGCTAACCACTACACCACCACTTCTTGTTATTTTTTTTTTTAAAATATCACACCATTCTATTTCTTTCCGATTTACACACTGGGCAAAATAAAATTAAACCATAGTTTATAAAGTTATTCCACATTTGAGGTCCACTTCTACATTGATCTTCCACCTCAATCCCTTGATCTTCTTCAAATCATACAGTATGATGTACAGTATCAACTGAGAAAGACCTCCTGACCAGGTTTGGTGGTAGCATAGTGGATGGCATACATGCCTATCAACCAAGAAGCCTGAGTTCAATTCCCTTTTATGACCTTAAATGTTTCCTCTAAGTAAAATAAAATTATATATATTTGTCAATATTGTATGCTGCTGCACATCAAGTTTTCAATAATGCACACTTTGCTGCATATGCTTTACTTGTGTCAACAACAGAGTGATTCAAACTATTTCACTTCTTAAGACTTACATTTTCGATATTTATATCTAAACTCTTGCTATTCAAAGTGAGAGGCTAAACAAACACAGTCTCAATAACATCTATCACACTTCAAAAAGAAGATGGGTACATAACATTGTTTGCTACTGCCACCTTATACTTGCTTTTCAAGTACAATAGGTGCATACAATACAGATAAGGAAGATTATTTCAAAAATATTAAAAAAAAACCTTACTCTCTTTGACATGAATTGAACCTTTTGCTTTTCATTTAATGCCCAGATTTCCTAACCACTACACCACAGCTTCTGAAGTTATTCCACATGAGATCCACTTCTACATTTATCTTCCACCTCAATCTCTTGATCTTTGTTCCAATCATACAGCATGATGTACAGTATTAACTGAGAATGACCTACTGCCCAGGTTTGGAGGTAGCATAGTGGATAGCATACATGCCCATCAACCAAGAGGCCCGAGTTCAATTCCCATTTATGACCTTAAATGTTTCCTCTAAGGAAAGTAAGGAAATAAAATTATATAATTGTCAGTATTTTCTGCTGCTCGTCAGGATATCAATGATGCACACTTTGCTGCATATGCTTTATTTGAGTGAACAACAAAGTGATTCCAATTATTTCACCAAAGACTTACAGTAAATATTCGACATTTATATCTAAACTCTTGCTGTTCAAAATGAGAGGCTAAAGAAACGCATTTTCTATAACATCTCTCATAAGAGTTCTATAAACTAGAAGCCTCTTGAGCCGATAGAAGATGGAAGACAGTAGTCACCAAACAGGGTCTATTACATTCATGTCATTACGTTTTCTCAATATTTAAAAAGCTCAGACTTGCACTTGAATTGATACAGTTTCCAGGATGAAATGCATGTGTGTGATAATACATACAGTACAGTGGCTCTATGCATTATTTTGCACTGTGGCTCCATTCACATTCGTTTACAGTTCTTTCTCACTTTTTACATATATTTTCTGAAACTACAGCTCATCTTATACAAACTCTGTACACGATAGCCACAAACACTCATACAACCCAAAACATGTCACACACCTGACAACAAATTACACACTGCATTCAAAACCATTCTCTTCTAAAAGAAGATTATTTTTGTATCAGAAATGTACACACAAACCATCAAATGAATAGCTTGTCCTAGACATCAACTACACACTGATAAGATAAATGATAAACACTGCAATCCGTTTTGCTATTTCAGCGTGCAGTGGCATTGTTGGCCAGTACCATACTTACTATTGCAATCTGTTGGTCAGGAGCAAAGACAGGCTGCCTCTCCCTCTTTCAGGGTCTTTTTGCAATTCTGAAAATACACACATTTACTCATCTTATTGTATTTCTTGTGAAATGTGCCATACCTCGATCTACATTTACCTTACGTTTTGCTCTACCGTTAATGTACCCGTTTTAATTTTCAAAATATTACATTACTAGCCAATGCCCGCCATAGCATAAAAAATGGAAAACGGTGAGAAAGGAATTCAGAAATTAAGAAGAAATAAATACTTCTTGAAAGACGCAGTTGTGAATAGATGTTTTGGTGGAGACGACAAATAATCAGCGTTTGCTTGCAGTGCATCTGATAGTCCTTTGTATTGGTCCATGCGCAGATCTTGTTGATGTAATCTGAGTTAGTTGAGACGCGCGCCCTCTGTTTTGTGCCACTGGCTTAGGAAACAGACCACTGAGCTCTAACTATTGACAATTGTGTGCCAATATGCAGGACCAGTGAATGTGCAAATAAGAACAACTGCAGCATCCAAACAAACAGTTCAGGAAACAGCTACAGGCATGCAGAGACATCCAGCAAATAAAGAAAGAATATATGTACAGTTTACATCAAAAGGAAACACATTTTAAGTTGAGAGTTATGCAGTGTTCAGTGCCTGTTTGGCCACAGAATTAGTCCCATGAAAACTTACATTGACAAGCTTGTTTACTTCATCCATTATTTGCCTTTGCCCCATATATATATATATAATAATATATATAATAATATATATATATATATATATATATATATATATATATATATATATATATATATATATATATATATATATCTTATGGTACAACCTATTAAAAAAACTTTCATTGTCTAACACAACTGTGGAGTGGGTCTCTTGTCTCTGCTTACCCTCCTCTGCTCTTCCAGGCCTCAAGGAATGACTCCTCCTGGACTTGAACCTGTGGGATGAGATTGAATGAATCACTGAGAATCAACAACCACTTCTCTCTGGACACCTGACCTGAACACCATGATTTTTCACTATTTCTCCATGTCTATTAAGTATATTTAATGTCATTTGAAGAGAAGCACACCACACATCAAAGCACACAGTACATCTCACAATTTTCATGTCACAGTTTGATAATAGTCCAGGATCACAGAGATTCCATTGAAAATCCAAGTGATACAAATTTAATCTTTAGTTACCTAGTGTCCAAAAGATTACAATGATATGACGAAACGTCATACCTGCTCCACAAATAACAATATGCAATTCCTGATAGAACATGGACTTACTCACTTATAATATACACAATCATGAAAACTTCTGAAACAAAAACAAGTTTTAACATCATGGCTGGGAATCGACTCCATTACCACTAATTTAAGGGCAGGTATTCTACCCACTACACCATATCGCAATGCTGGTTTGGGTTGGGATATTTCACACATTTCCATTTTTTATCAAACACAGAAAAGCCTGTGTCTGCCCTCAAACAGACTGAAAGAGAGATGAGTAAGAACTTAACACAAATATGAGGTAAAGTTCAACAATTAGTGTCCACCTCAATCTCTTCTTGTTCTTTGTTCAAATACCACAGGATAAACTGACCCAGGCCAGGTATGGTAGTGTAGTGGGTAGGATACACGTCTCTCAACCAGGAAGTGTATGTTCAATTCCCAACCAAGACCATATTTAGTGACAAAATAAAGCTATATGTACTATTATACAAATAATAATGAGCTTGAATGCATTTCATTACGGAGGTGTGCAATTGTCCCTCTTTACCACTAGAGCCACCACACAATTCTCCAGTACAATAATTGCCAAACAAATAGCAAGTGGCATCTGTTCTCACTAATGGCCCATCATCGAGGCATCCTCATAACACAACTGCCATCAACTACACTAAGAACGGCCACATGATGCATTTCCAGGAATATATTCAATGAACATGGTTTCCAGAAAATGCTTTGCTAAATTTCACAATGAACACTATGAACACTATAAATTTCACAATGAACACTAAGGGTGAACTTGCAGATTGCACCTCTTAAACACAAATATCATTTCTATTTTAATATTTTTTATTATGGTGTTAATGTAGATGCTTTGTGCAGCTCTCAGAATGAGCCTATCCATGCAAATGAAGGTCACATAAATAGCACCACTAACCAATTGTTTAGAATGAAAACTAAGAAGGGGGCGGTGCTCCTGACAGGAATAAAGAGACAGGATCATGATTGGCATGTACAGTGAGGAGTGAAATGGAAGGACAAAGTTCAGGGAAGCTCAAGAAAGACACAAAGCTCAAAGGTTAGTACTCACTGTAAAGCTCCAGTGATGGTGTCAGGTGCTGTGGTTGTGAGTGTAGACATTTTTTCACTAGAAGCAAAAAAGGGAGGAAGAGAAAAGTTGACGCAGAAACAATAATATTTGCCTAATGGTAAAAATAAAAAACAAAATCTACAAACATTGTGTAAAGAAAAGTTCTTACTTACACAGCACTTCTGATACATCTGATTAATAGCACTACAACTAACACACACTCTCTTATGAATAGTAACTTTCTCAAATTAAATAAAGAAAAAACCGAAATCTTAGTGATTGGCAATAATGGATACAATGAGGCTATTAGAAATAAACTGGATGCATTAGGATTAAAAGTCAAATCGGAGGTAAAAAGCTTAGGGGTAACCGTTGATTGTAATCTGAATTTTAAATCGCATATTAATCAGATCACTAGGACAGCATTTTTTCACCTAAGAAACATAGCAAAAGTTAGACCTCTTATATCATCGAAAGATGCAGAGAAATTAGTTCATGCGTTTGTTTTCAGTCGGCTAGATTACTGTAACGCACTCCTCTCAGGACTACCCAAAAAAGACATAAATCATTTGCAACTAGTGCAGAATGCAGCTGCTAGAATCCTTACCAGGAAAAGAAAATCCGAACACATTTCTCCAGTTTTGATGTCACTACACTGGTTACCTGTGTCGTTCAGAATTGACTTTAAAATTCTGCTTATGGTTTATAAAGCTTTAAATAATCTCGCCCCGGCTTATATATCAGAATGTCTGACACCTTATATTCCAAATCGCAACCTCAGATCCTCAACTGAGTGTCTCCTTAGAATTCCAAGAGCAAAACTTAAAAGAAGTGGTGAGGCGGCCTTCTGCTGTTATGCACCTAAAATCTGGAATAGCCTGCCAGTAGGAATTCGCCAGGCTAATACAGTGGAGCACTTTAAAAAACTACTGAAAACACATTATTTTAACATGGCCTTCTCATAACTTCACTGTAATTTAATCCTGATATTCTGTATATCTAATTCATTATAATAACTATTCATTCAAAATCTGTACTAACCCCTACTCTCTCTTCTGTTTCCTTTTCCAGTGTCCTGTTGGTGGTGGCCACCACCATCTACCCAAAGCACCATGATGTTCCAACAATGATGGATGGATTAAAAGCCAGAAGTCTGTATGACCATCAGCATCAAGTGACTCCGTGAAAAACCCAAACTACAAAGAGGACTATTTCATTTATGTTAGGTAGAATGCCCAAAGGGGACTGGGTGGTCTCGTGGCCTGGAACCCCTACAGATTTTATTTTTTTCTCCAGCCTTCTGGAGTTTTTTTTTGTTTTTTCTGTCCACCCTGGCCATCGGACCTTACTCTTTTCTATGTTAATTAATGTTGTCTTATTTTAATTTCTTATTTTGTCTTTTATTTTTCTTCTCTCCATTATGTAAAGAACTTTGAGCTACTTTTTGTATGAAAATGTGCTATATAAATAAATGTTGTTGTTGTTGTTATGAAACATCCCAGGTAAAGCTACAAAATAGAGCTAGTTTACAAATAAGAAGTCTTATTCTATGAACCAGACATTTACCAGTTTTATTCTGTATAACTATGTGTAACTTTGAGATAATACTCAACACATAGGCCTGTTTGAAGACCATACCATTTATCTGTTCTTTGATTAGTGTAATGAAAATGCTTTATAGCTGTGCAATGTAAATGAACCCAACTTGTAAAAGAGCTTAATCTGTTGACACAAGTGAGTCTGCCATGCTGCACTAAACAAGACCACAAAGTGGCACCATTTGTTAAAGTAACACAAGAACATTCACCTTTGGATTCATTTTTAACAGCAGCTCATGACTATTCTTTATTTACGGAGCATTTCCCCTAACATAACCAATCATGGAATCCATCCATCCATCCATTTTCTAACCCGCTGAATCCGAATACAGGGTCACGGGGGTCTGCTGGAGCCAATCCCAGCCAACACAGGGCACAAGGCAGGAAACAATCCCGGGCAGGGTGCCAACCCACCGCAGGACACACACAAACACACCCACACACCAAGCACACACTAGGGCCAATTTAGAATCGCCAATCCACCTAACCAGCATGTCTTTGGATTGTGGGAGGAAACCGGAGCGCCCAGAGGAAACCCACGCAGACACGGGGAGAACATGCAAACTCCACGCAGGGTGGACCCGGGAAGCGAACCCGGGTCTCCTAACTGCGAGGCAGCAGCGCTACCACTGCGCCACCGTGCCACCCTCATGGAATCCCAATAGGTTTATTATCTCCATCAATCCTGTTCACTGCTGTTAACTGAAGTTTTTGTCTACTCTGTTCATAGGTTAAGATATCACAATTACTATGTGAGTGGGACCTCCTATTACCATAACATCCATCCCTCCATTTAACCATCCATTCCTCGTCCAAACCTAAGCTTCCTAAGCTTTTCCAGGGCAGGGTCACAGGGCAGCTGCAGCCTGTCACAGAGAGCAAACAGCACAAAGCAGGACAAGGTGCCTGTCCATCACAGGAGAAATACGCACAAAGCCAAACACAGAGTCAAACCCGATACAATATTCAATACCATACATAAAACACTACATATATGTTTGTGCTCGAAACTTTAAGGGGGAGAGACCTCCACTCCAATTTAATGTAAGAATATCACAATGCTCTACACTCCAAGTGGGACCTCCTCACCCATGCTAAATTAAGAAATCAAACTTACAGACACCTTACTTCTGGCACAAAATTGAGTCCTAGTTTTCTCTGCTTTGAAAATAATCTGGTTCTAAAAACAAAATTTGATCATTTATTACCATTGTTTTTCACATTTTTCTGTCTGTCTGGTGATCTCCCATTATCTTCCAGGCTCCAATGACCATGACCAGACATGCCATCCAGATAGAGTGGGTATGAAAAGTGTGATATCATTGTGCCCATTGTTCCTCAAAAGGAGTCTCAAGAAAATAATTAGCTCCTGAAAATCTCCTCAGAATGGCAGATTCACTCAGACTAACGTTTCTTTACTAAGCTGTTTTTGGAGCCAAATCCTTCTTAAATACATCTCAGATTGCATTTTTAGTACAATATGTTTGTACTTATTCTGTTTGTTTGGCATCAGCAATGTGATGAGCGCACCTGGCTGAATTGTTTTTTTCTTAAGTTTGGTGAAACTGAGGAAATGTTCAGGAACTTTGCAGAATTCAGTCAAATGCATTGAAGTCAACGGTCAAGACAAAATTGAACTTGAGTGGATTATGAAGGTGTAATAGTCTTTTAAGAGTTTCTGAAGTCTACAGAAGTGTTTGCAAATTATTCTGGACCACAAATTGTATCCAAAAATGTAACCTGAGTTGTGAGGCTGCAGTGCCAACTACTGTGCCACCAGGCACCCCTAGAGATTAAATTGATAGAATTTAACTTCAGAAGAGGAAAAGTTCATGAGGGCAGGAAGAATGAATTCACTAAGTTATACCCTCGACAGATTTGTTAGCAGGTACTCACCTCTGAAACTCAGACATTCAGTTTGTTTGGTTTTCCCTTATAGACTTGCTCGCTCACTGCTGCTGCTACCAAATAGGCACAACACTAAAGCATGTGGAAATTTCACTCCTTCCTGGTTGATCAACTGAACAGCACTCTGGGTAATACTATTAAAGGGCTAGGCATACATATTCAACACAGCTCACATATGTCTATAATAATAATAATAATACATTTTATTTATATAGCGAGTTTCCCATGCTCAAGGCACTGTTTAAGAAAGAACAGCAGGGTATACAGTATATAGCATTGTCCTAAACCAGATAAATAAATAGAGAAGAGTAAGATAGTGAATTCAGAGAAAAGCCTAACAGACAACATAATTGATGGTCTCGCACACACACATACAGGTTACATGAGCATCTTGACATAGAGGTAAACTGAGAGAAGGGTAATAAAGTCAAGTAGAGCTAAAAGCCTTCCTGAACAGATGAGTTTTGAGTTGTTTTTTAAAAGAATTCATGGAGTCAGCTGACCTGATTAATTTCGGTAGGTCATTCCAGAGTCTGGGCGCTATACAGCTAAAGGCCCTGTCACCAATGGAGAGTAGATTAGTGTGGGGTACAACAAGATTACAGAATCAGAGGACCTTAGTAGGCAGACAGGCACATAGTGATGGAGAAGGTCACTGATGTAGTTTGGCACAAGGTCTTTAAAGGCTTTGTAGGTTATTAGTAGAATTTTGTATTTGATTCAGTAAGACACAGGGAGCCAGTGAAGACGGAGCAGGATGGGTGTTATGTGCTCACTGCTGCTGGTTCTGTAAGGACTCTTGCAGCCGAGTTTTGAATAAACTGGAGCTGTGATATAAGATTAGAAGGGGTACCTGCCTGTAGGGAATTACAATAATCGATGCGGGATGTGATAAAAGCATGGACAAGTTTCTCATCATTAGAAAAGGAGAGGAAGGAGAGAACACGTGATATGTTACGGAGGTGAAAGTAAGAAAGTTTCTTAATGTGATTTATGTGGGCGGAATAAGAAAGGGAGGAATCAAAAATGACACCAAGATTCTTTGCAGTAAAGGCAGGTCTGGTGAGATCAACGCCAAGATTGACTGGGAAGGAGCTCATTTTATTAAGTTGCACTTTAGTCCCAATTTGCAGGAGTTCAGTTTTGTTGCAATTTAATTTTAAAGAGTTCTGCTCCATCCAGGTTTTAATTTCACTAAGGCAAGTTGTGAGCTGAGAAAGCTCTGATGAAGTTCCACTTTTAACACTGAAATAGAGTTGACTATCGTCTGCATAAAAATGATAACCCAGTCCAAAGCTACGAATAATATGGCCAAGGGGAAGCATATAAATACAGAAGAGCAGAGGACCAAGGACAGAGCCCTGAGGAACTCCTTGTGTGACTGGTGCTGAGCTGGATCTGCTGTTGCCAAGACTAACAAACTTTTGCCTATCAGTCAGATAGGACTTGAACCACTGGAGGGCAGTGCCAGAGATACCCAGCATGTTCTCCATTCTGGACAGTAGGATGTCATGTCTGACAGTGTCAAATGCTGCACTGAGGTCTAACAGAATTAATATGCTGGTTTGTCCAGATCTGCTGCCATAAGCAAATCATTGGTTACCTATAGCAGAGCAGTTTCACAACTGTGCTGTGCCCTGAAACCAGGCTGAAAGGGTTCCATCAAATTATTAGAAGTTTAGTAATTTGTGAGCTGGGAGGCTTCAACACGCTCAAAAACTTTTGACAGAAAAGGTAAGTGGGAAATAGGCCGAAAATTGTTAAGATTGTCAGCATCAAGACCAGACTTTTTTAACATTGGGGTTACAGAAGCGATTTTAAAAGTGAGCGGCACAAAGCCAGTGTCAAGGGATGAGTTTATTATTGTTGTAATAGTCGGGATTATGGCATGAAGGCAGGATTTAAGTAGTGTGGTGGGGATGGGGTCCAGTACACAAATAGTCGACCTCATCTTACAAAGCAGGTCATTAACAAAAGCAAATGTGAATGGTGAGAACTTACTGAAGGAGCTGGATGGAGTGGGAAAACAGGGAGAGATATAAACAGATGATGTATTTATGTTAGTTGAATTATTTAGATCTTTAACTTTGTTACGGAAAAAGTGGAGCAATTTCTCACAGACTTCAGTAAAAGACGTAGTTGGGCCAGATGGGGGTTCAAGTAGTTTATTACCTACACAGAACAAAACCCTTGGGCTGTCATGGCCACTTTCTAATATTCTGCCATAATGGGTGTTCCTGGCAGCAGTTAGTTCTTCTCTGTAAGCTCTTTGGTGGTCAGAGAAAGCCTGGATGTATATGTTGAGGCCAGTCTTACGTTACATTCTCTCAAGGCGTCGGCCAGCTTCTTTCATAGATCGCAATTCTGAATTATACCAAGAAGCTCATCGCTTAAAGGAAACCTCCTTATGTTTTGAACGAGCTGTTTTATCTAATGCTGAATGAAGGGCTGTGTTATAGTGGTCAACAAGACTATCTAGTGTTGATGGAATAGGTGAAGACAGTAAAAGATCAGAAATGGATCCAGAAAGAACAGAGGGACAGATATTTTTAAGGCTTCTGTAAGAAATTTGTCGTTTACAGGTAAGAGGAGGGAGAGGTAATGAGACAGTGAAAAGTACTGCTTTATGGTCAGAGAGTCCCAAATCAATGCTGTAAGTGTTGGCAACAAATAATCCAGATGTTCAGATCAGATCCAATATATGACCACCAGAGTGGGTGGGAAAATCAACATGTTGTGTCAAGTCAAAACAGTCCAATAAGGATAGGAATCCATTTCTCAGTTTAGATGTGGGGATGTCAATATGGATGTTGAAATCACCAAGAAGAATGACTCTCTGGGAAAAGGAACTTAAGTGGGTTAATAGTTCAGTCAGATCAGATAGGAAGGATGCATTGTATTTTGGAGGACGTTAAAGAGCAATGAGTGAGACAGGACCTAATTCCGTTATTAGTTTAAGAGCCAGACACTCGAAAGACAATGGACAATCAATTGGGATTCTTTTGATGTTTAACTCCACTCTGACAATTACTGCAACTTCACCGCCTTGTCTTGAGCTATGAGGTTCTGTGAAGAAAGCGTAACCAGGTGGTGTCGCCTCCATAAGAGATGTAAATTAATTCGGTTTTTTCCAAGTCTCTGTTAAACACAGCATATTAAGTTTGGTGTCAATGATGAATTCTGATAGCACCAATGCTTTGCCATTAAGAGATCTTGAATTAAACAGTGCAATATTAGTTGATGAGACTTCTTTTTGCACAGAGCCATGACCGGAGTTTATTTTCATATACTGTAAATTTGGCACACTGACACTTCTATTTCCAGGGCCGTGAGTAGGATGGCGTATTCCTGAGCAAATGCCGCTGGTGATCTTTTCATTCCCAGCCCAGTGGTGGCGGCGACCTGACCCATGATGTACATATTTCCGACGCCGCAAAATACCGGTGTCTTTTAGGATATTCCAGTCAGACCATTTGCTCTGGACAAACTGTTTAATATGAAGAAGTCAAAGTAAAGTCTATAAAATCTATAAAAATTAAACCAAATCTATAAAATTCGAGTCAGCTGCATCCATGAACTATACGTACAATAAAGAAAATAAAACAAGTGTAAGAAAGTGCAGGATTAAGGCGAATTTTGTGAAAAGTGTTGTTAACAGGGAGGAGCTGCAACAGCACCGAGACATTTCCAATTTTTCTTCTATTGCATGTTTAGTGTTTACAAATTATTGCAAGTTTTCCACTCATTTTTAGTGTACTATTAGGAAACTCAATTTAGTGTACAATTTTTACACTATATTCACAATATATTTAGTGAACTATTAGGATACTTGAGGGGCTGTCCCATCCAGCATAGCAACACTGGCTGCTAAATCTGTGATATCACACTGGCGCATTAGAAGATGAAAGTGAGTCTAAGCTGGCCGCACAATGAATTTTCAGGAAATTACCCTGCAAACAAGGTCACTGGCGAACATGGCATATTTGCTGTGTGAAACACTTTGGCGAATTTGTCCGATCAACACCAGTGATCACAAACAATAATACTAGTCACCCAACCACTTGCGCTGAGCATTTATTACCACACAGGCAACGCAAAAAATTGCAGGTTTCATAACAAGGTGGCACATTTTATCTATGCAGAAAAAAAAATTTTTTTTCCATGCTGTTGAGTCTAATTGCATAGCATACCTGGGTCTAGTGATATCGGAGGAATGCAAAAAATGATCCTTTTTGGACTCTCATGAAGAAGCTTTTGATATGTGTGGTTAACTCAACTTACTGCTCCTCCATGACTCAGGAACCCGTAGGGTGACATCACAGAAATTATTAACACACAACTACCACTAACCACTACACCATCTGTCTGAGTGCAGCAACCCCAACTGAATTTTCCATATTTCTCCCACAACTGCAGTTCCTTCTTATTTTCACAGAAACACACCATAGAGCAATGGACATATACCATTTTCAAAATGTCCAATTTTTAAGGCCCAAAATCACAAGTACATCTGTTAAAAATCCAGATTTCAACACATTACTCTATATTTACCTTGTCACCAGGACAATGAAATGTTTTCATGCTGACACCTTGTAGCTGCTCCCCAAGTAATAATGGGCAACACCTGAGAAAATATAGTTATGCAATTATGTATTATGATATATTTCATAATGATAAAAATGAATACATCATGGCCAGGATTTGAACCTAAAACTGCTCTTTTCAGGGCAATTATGCTAACCACTACACCACAGATTCTTTGGAAACATTAGAAACCTTTCTAATTTTTCTACCTTTCTAAGTCAAACAATGTCCTCCTCCAGGCTCCAAAACAGAGTGAGTTTTAGAACTCAATCCACATATGAGGCACACTTCCATTATTTCCTTTCACCTCTACCTCTTGCTCTTTGTTCAGATAATACATCCTGATATACAGTATCAACTGAGACAGAACTGTAGACCAGGCTTACTGGTGGTGTAGCGGTTAGCATACATGCCTCTCAACCAATAGGTTACAGTTAAATTCCCATTTATCACCTATACTTTTTCCTTTAATGATCAACAATTATTTCCATATACCTGTCATTATTGCTTGCCACTGCTTGTCACCTTACATCTCTCATAGTTCATGAGTGCAAAAAAACATTTCTTCATACTGACACCTTGTACCTTGTAACTTTAGGTAATACCTGAGAAACTATGACCCCACCTACATACAAAACAATCAATGACAGATTTTGAAATAAATATCCTTCAGGGGCAGGATTTGACCAGATAGTTTTTCATTTAAAGGCAGATATGCTGACCACTACACCAGAAATTGGTGGCAAATTTTTGGCAGAGATAAAACTTATTTTTTATAAAACTTACTATTTCTTGACAATCACATATTGTCCTCCACCTGCTCCCAAAAAATAATGAAAAGTGACTTTTACAACTTATTATATAAGTTAGTGTAATACTCTTTGTTCTAATTATACAGTATAATGTACAGTATCACCTGAGATGGAGGTGCTGACCAGTTGTAATGGTAGCACAGTGGATAGGATACACATCTATGAACCAACACGTTTGAGTTCAATTCCCATAGATGACCAACAACTTTCTCTTTCCTTAAATTAAACAAAATAAAAATAAAAAAAACCTTGTCCATATTTGTTATTTCTCCATGACACTCTTTTTTAGGATTTCTGTGTCTCATTTGATTATGCTTTGTTTTCCAGTCAAGGCTTAGTCAATTCCACACATAAAATATGTTCTTCATTGCCTCATTAAAGGCTTCCCCAATCCACATTTATGTGTACACTCCTGATATTCACTTTGAGAAGCCACAAGAACAAATCATCACCAACATCTCTCACAGTTCAAAAAGCACAGTTGTTAATTTGGGGGCCAGGGTTCAGTTCTTACATGCTACGTGAATATTTGACAAACACGGTAGCTTTTCATTGATCTTATTAAGATTGTAATAAAGTAAGATTTTTCCCCAAATTTAAAAGAGAATACAATTTCACAACGTGTTTCTCTTTTCTGGCCTTTCCTCTCATGCACTCTTCTCTCTGGTCACTTCCACAACCACTCTTATCACCTTTTTTTCCTTCTTCTTCTTCCCTCCTCCTTTCAGTACAAGTCCACTGTACATCAATGGACACATTCAATTTCACACCTTTTTTATAACCCAGGATCACACCCAAACCTGATTACATTCCAAATGTTAATATATACCTCACTATTTTACTTTGTCTTTTGGCATTCCTAATTTATCCAAACAAACACATTTCAGATGCTCATGCTAGAATAATAGGCAATGCCTGATAACAAAGAACAATACAAATTTACTATAGAAACTGATAGATACTTCAAAAACAAAACAGAATATACATACATCATGCCCAGGAACTGAACCCTCAACTTCTCTTTTAAGGGCAGATATGCTAACCACTACACCACCACTTGTTGTTATTTTTTTTGGAAAAATATCACACCATTCTATTTCTTTCCGATTTACACACTGGGCAAAATAAAATTAAACCATAGTTTATAAAGTTATTCTACATTTGAGGTCCACTTCTACATTGATATTTCACCTCAATCCCTTGATCTTGTTCAAATCATACAGTATGATGTACAGTATCAACTGAGAAAGACCTCCTGACCAGGTTTGGTGGTAGCATAGTGGATAGCATACATGCCTATCAACCAAGAAGCCTGAGTTCAATTCCCTTTTATGACCTTAAATGTTTCCTCTAAGAAAAATAAAATTATATATATTTGTCAATATTGTACGCTGCTGCGCATCAAGTTTTCAATGATGCACACTTTGCTGCATATGCTTTACTTGTGTCAACAACAGAGCGATTCAAATTATTTCACTTAAGACTTACATTTTCGATATTTATATCTAAACTCTTGCTATTCAAAGTGAGAGGCTAAACAAACACAGTCTCAATAACATCTATCACACTTCAAAAAGAAGATGGGTGCAAAACATTGTTTTCCTACTGCCACCTTATACTTGCTTTTCAAGTACAATAGGTGCATACAATACAGATAAGGAAGATTATTTCAAAAATATTAAAAAAAACCTTACTCTCTTTGACATGAATTGAACCCTTTGCTTTTCATTTATGCCCAGATTTCCTAACCACTACACCACAGCTTCTGAAGTTATTCCACATGAGATCCACTTCTACATTTATCTTCCACCTCAATCTCTTGATCTTTGTTCCAATCATACAGCATGATGTACAGTATTAACTGAGAATGACCTACTGACCAGGTTAGGAGGTAGCATAGTGGATAGCATACATGCCCATCAACCAAGAGGCCCGAGTTCAATTCCCATTTATGACCTTAAATGTTTCCTTTAAGGAAAATAAAGAAATAAAATTATATAATTGTCAGTATTGTTCGCTGCTTCTCGTCAGGTTATCAATTATGCACACTTTGCTGCATATGCTTTACTTGAGTCAACAACAAAGTGATTCTAATTATTTCACCAAAGACTTACAGTAAATATTCGACATTTATATCTAAACTCTTGCTGTTCAAAGTGAGAGGCTAAAGAAATGCATTCTCTATAACATCTCTCATAAGAGTTCTATAAACTAGAAACCTCTTGAGCCGATAGAAGATGGAAGACAGTAGTCACCAAACAGGGTCTATTACATTCATGTCATTACGTTTTCTCAATATTTAAAAAGCTCAGACTTGCACTTGAATTGATACAGTTTCCAGGATGAAATGCATGTGTGTGATAATACATACAGTACAGTGGCTCTATGCATTATTCTGCAGCGTGGCTCCATTCACATTCGTTTACAGTTCTTTCTCACTTTTTACATATATTTTCTGAAACTACAGCTCATCTTATACAAACTCTATACACGATAGCCACAAACACTCATACAACCCAAAACATGTCACACACCTGACAACAAATTACACACTGCATTCAAAACCATTCTCTTCTAAAAAAAAGGTTATTTTTGCATCAGAACTGTACACACAAACCATCAAATGAATAGCTTGTCCTAGACATCAACTACACACTCATAGGATAAATGATAAACACTGCAATCCATTTTGCTATTTCAGCGTGCAGTGGCATTGTTGGCCAGTACCATACTTACTATTGCAATCTGTTGGTCAGGAGCAAAGACAGGCTGCCACTCCCTCTTTCAGGGTCTTTTTGCAATTCTGAAAATACACACATTTACTCATCTTACTGTATTTCTTGTGAAATGTGCCATACCTCGATCTACATTTACCTTACGTTTTGCTCTACCGTTACTGTACCCATTTTAATTTTCAAAATATTACATTATACCAGCCACTGTGAAATGTGACACATGGGGCCACACACGTTGACCTGCTTCTCTCATGTTCAGGTCATGGTTGATGACATGGTCAACTAGTGTTGCCTGTATTTCATTTCACACTCTTTATCTCCTTCAAATAGCCCTTCCTCTTGCTCTGTCTATGAACCTCACCCTACTTGCCTCCATGGTGCTACATAGTGTAGCAGGCAGTCACTGAGGCCTCTTCAGTTTCCAAAGGATTACAATGATACTTTCACACTGACACCTCATACCTGCTCCTGCTGATAGATTAGGCCCCATCCACTGATAATATAGACAATAATAAATATAAACAGAAACCAGAGAATCTATGGAGAAAACTGACACAGGGAACACATACAAACTCCACAAGGGGCACAACCAGTATTTGAATCTCACCACTGAATGGATTTCAAAATAGCCTTTCCTTTTCCTCTCTGCCTCTCTCCTCTCCCCTTCCTCTCTGACACCGTCGATTGCCTCCATGGTGCTCCATTGTGTTGCAGTCAACTAAATATAAAGAAGCCTCTTCGGTTTCCTTTATATTCAGCTGACTGCTCAAGTGGAGTAACAATGTGGAAACTTTTTGGTTGAACCCTGTCTGACAAGTGTGTCTAATTCATCCATTGTGTGCCTTTTCCCCTCATACTGTATATGTACACTCCAAAGATACACTCTATTGTGATAGTGGGCTTGTAGCAGCAGTCGCTGTAGCCTAGTGGTCAAGTTACTGTAAATAGGTGGCCATGTACATTATGACCCTGGAAGTCATGGGTTCAATCCCATCGTCAGACACGTTATGGTCAATTCTTTTTTTACTTCATTCTAATGCCTCTTACTGTATTTGATTGATTAATTGAGGTTCAGAAAGGGAGAATATGGTGGAATGTCTACAACAGAGAAGGTTGAGTGTTCCAGAAACCAAACCTCAACGTCTGCCGCCCCATGAAAAGTTACATTGAAAGGCGTGTCTAATTCATCCATCCCCCATATATATGTATGCATACTCTGACGGTACAATCTATAGTGTGTAGTGCGCTAGTGGTAGCTTAGCAGTTACATCACTATCAATATTTGGATATGTACATTGTAAGCATGGAGGTCATGGGTTCAGTCCCTCCTCGTGTCACCTTAACATATTTTTTCTTTAATTCAGTCTCATGCCTATAACTGTAAATATGTTACAATTTTCAAATTGGATAGCGTTGGTAGAGAAGTGTGGAGAAAAGATCTGCAGTGTTTGCTCACTGGAGCTCTGTGTTAAGTTTTCTGAGATCCAAACGTAAGCATAATTTAACTTAGCATTATGAAAATATAATATGAGAGCTAATCATGGAATTTGTGTTTAGAAATTGAATACTACGTGATGTGTTGTGCAGGAAGTGTTTAAGGGATTAGTGCAGAGAGCAAACTGCTGGATGTGCATTAAGAGTTTTGTGCCACTGGTTTAGGAAACAGACCACTGAGCTCTAACTATTGACAATTGTGTGCCAATATGCAGGACCAGTGAGTATGCAAATAAGAACAACTGCAGCATCCAAACAAACAGTTCAGGAAACAGCTACAGGCATGCAGAGACATCCAGCAAATAAAGAAAGAATATATGTACAGTTTACATCAAAAGGAAACACATTTTAAGTTGAGAGTTATGCAGCGTTTAGTGCCTGTTTGGCCACAGAATTAGTCCCATGAAAACTTACATTGACAAGCTTGTTTACTTCATCCATTATTTGTCTTTGCCCCATATATATATATATATGCATACTCTTATGGTCCAACCTATTAAAAAAACTTTCATTGTCCAACACAACTTTGGAGTGGGTCTCTTGTCTCTGCTTACCCTCCTCTGCTCTTCCAGGCCTCAAGGAGTGATTCCTCCTGGACTTGAACCTGTGGGATGAGACTGAATGAATCACTGAGAATCAACAACCACTTCTCTCTGGACACCTGACCTGGATGCCATGATTTTCACTATTTCTCCATGTTTATTAAGTATATTTAATGTCATTTGAAGAGAAGCACACCACACATCAAAGCACACAGTACATGTCACAATTTTCATGTCACATTTTGATAATAGTCCAGGATCACAGAGATTCTATTGAAAATCCAAGTGGTACAAATTTAATCTTTAGTTACCTAGTGTCTAAAAGATTACAATGATATGACGAAACGTCATACCTGCTCCACAAATAACAATATGCAATTCCTGATAGAACATGGCCTTACTCACTTATAATACAGACAATCATGAAAACTTCTTAAACAAAAACAAGTTTTAACATCATGGCTGGGAATCGACCCCATTACCACTAATTTAAGGGCAGGTATTCTGCCCACTACACCATATCGCAATGCTGGTTTGGGTTGGGATATTTCACACATTTCTATTTTTTATAAAACACAGCAAAGCCTCCATCAGCCCTCAAACAGACTGAAAGAGAGATGAGTAAGAACTTAACACAAATATGAGGTAAAGTTCAACAATTAGTGTCCACCTCAATCTCTTCTTGATCTTTGTTAAAATACCACAGGATCAACTGAGACAGTAACCCTGACCAGGTATGGTAGTGTAGTGGGTAGGATACACGTCTCTCAACCAGGAAGTGCAAGTTCAATTCCCATCCACGACTGACAAATTTTTCGTGACTAGAAAACTACCTTACATATACCTGTCATTACTCCATGCCATTTCTTCTGGGATTTTACATGACTGTAACAATATTTCTTAAGGACAGTCTAAGGTTCCTCAAGGATTTTCAAGAAATGGGCCGACCATGCATAATCCTACAGGGCTCTCAACATTAATGTGATTTGCTATGCATTTTTTGTAACCGGAGCCATCTGTATGAAAGTCATCTCTGCCAGTACCAGACCACACTTCCCTATTTTGGAATGAGATCTTCAGTTTTACAGACAAATCCTCAATTACAAAATAGATCATATTTAGTGACAAAACAAAGCTATATGTACTATTATACAAATAATAATGAGCTTGAACGCATTTCATTATGGAGGTGTGCAATTGTCCCTCTTTACCACTAGAACCACCACACAATTCTCCAGTACAATAACTGCCAAACCAACAGCACCTGACACCTGTTCTCACTAATGGCCCATCATCGAGGCATCCTCATAACACAACTGCCATCAACTACAACAATAACGCTTAGAAAAAAATTTCCGCCTAAACCGGCCACACAATTTCCAGGAATATATTCAATGAACAAGGTTTCCAGAAAATGCTGCAGCTTTGTTCGAAAAATGCTTTGTTAAATTTCATCAATGAACACTAAGGGTGAACATGCAGATTCCACCTCTTAAACTCAAATGTCATTTTTATTTTAATATTTATTATTATGGTGTTAATGTACATGCTTTGTGCAGCGCTCAGAATGGGCGTATCCATGCAAATGAAGGGATGGATAGGTCATATAAATAGCACCACTAACCAATTGTTTGGAATGAAATCTAAGAAGGGGGCGGTGCTCCTGACAGGAATAAAGAGACAGGATCATGATTGGCATGTAAAGTGAGGTGTGAAATGGAAGGACAAAGTTCAGGGAAGCTCAAGGAAGACACAAGGCTCAAAGGTTAGTACTCACTGTAAAGCTCCAGTGATGGTGTCAGCTGCTGTGGTTGTGAGTGTAGAAATAGAAGCACTAGAAGCAAAAAAGGGAGGAAGAGAAAAGTAGAAGCAGAAACAATAATACTTGCCTAATGGTAAAAATAAAAAACAAAATCTACAAACATTGTATAAAGAAAAGTTCTTACTTACACAGCACTTCTGATACATCTTATTAACAGCACTACAACTAACACCCACTCTCTTATCAAACATCCCAGGCAAAGCTACAAAATAGAGCTAGTTTACAAATAAGAAGTCTTATTCTATGAACCAGATATTTACCAGAGTTTTTTTCTGTATAACTATTTACTATAACTATAAGAGATATGTCTGTTTGAAGAGCATACCATTTATCTGTTCTTTGATTAGTGTAATGAAAATGCTTTATAGCTGTGCAATGTAAATGAACCCAACTTGTAAAAGAGCCTAATCTGTTGACACAAGTGAGTCTGCCATGCTGCACTAAACAAGACCACAAAGTGGCACCATTTGTTAAAGTAACACAAGAACATTCACCTTTGGATTCATTTTTAACAGCGGCTCATGACTATTCTTTATTTACGGAGCATTTCCCCTAACATAACCAATCATGGAATCCCAATAGGTTTATTTTCTCCATCAATCCTGTTCACTGCTGTTAACTGAAGTTTTTGTCTACTCTGTTCATAGGTTAAGAGATCACAATTACTATGTGAGTGGGACCTTGTATTACCATAACATCCATCCCTCCATTTAACCATCCATTCCTCGTCCAAACCTAAGCTTCCTAAGCTTTTCCAGGGCAGGGTCACAGGGCAGCTGCAACCTGTCGCAGAAAGCAAACGGCACAAAGCAGGACAAGGTGCCTGTCCATCACAGGACAAATACGCACAAACCCAAACACAGAGTCAAACCTGATACAATATGCAATACCATACATAAAACACTACATATATGTTTGTGCTCGAAACTTTAAGGGGGAGAGACCTCCACCCCAATTTAATGTAAGAATATCACAATGCTCTACACTCCAAGTGGGACCTCCTCACCCATGCTAAATTAAGAAATCAAACTTACAGACACCTTACTTCTGGCACAAAATTGAGTCCTAGTTTTCTCTGCTTTGAAAATAATCTGGTTCTAAAAACACTTGAGTTCAATTTTTACAAAATTTGATCATTTATTACCATTGTCTGTCTGGTGATCTCCCATTATCTTCCAGGCTCCAATGACCATGACCAGACATGCCATCCAGATAGAGTGGGTATGAAAAGTGTGATATCATTGTGCCCATTGTTCCTCAAAAGGAGTCTCAAAAAAATAATTAGCTCCTGAAAATCTCCTCAGAATGGCAGATTCACTCAGACTAACGTTTCTTTACTAAGCTGTTTTTGGAGCCAAATCCTTCTTAAGTACATCTCATATTGCATTTTTAGTATAATATGTTTGTACTTATTCTGTTTGTTTGGCATCAGCAATGTGATGAGCGCACCTGGCTGAATTGTTTTTTTCTTAAGTTCAGTGAAATTGGGGAAATGTTCGGGAACTTTGAAGAATTCAGTCAAATGCATTGAAGTCAGAGGGCAAGAAGAAATTGAACTTGAGTGACTTATGAAGGTGCAATAGTCTTTTAAGAGTTTCTAAAGTCTACAGAAGTGTTTGCAAATTATTCTGGAACAAAAATTGTGTCTAAAAATGTGACCTGAGTTGTGAGGCTACAGTGCCAACTACTGCGCCACCAGGCACCCCTAGAGATTAAATTGATAAAATTTAATTTCAGAAGAGGAAAAGTTCATGAGGACAGGAAGAATGAACACACTAAGTTATACCCTCGACAGATTTGTTAGCAGGTACTCACCTCTCAAACTCAGACATTCAGTTTGTTTGGTTTTCCCTTATAGACTTGCTCGCTCACTGCTGCTGCTACCAAATAGGCACAACACTAAAGCATGTGGAAATTTCACTTCTTCCTGATTGATCAACTGAACAGCACTCTGGGTAATACTATTAAAGGGCTAGGCATACATATTCAACACAGCTCACATACAAGTCCATTCAAAAAAGACACAACCTTTAAGACGCATATACACTGACACATACAGTATCTAGTTGCCTGTGATTGCATGTTTTGTGTTTATATGTTTTGCAAATTTTCCTGTCATTTTTAGTGTACTCTCAGGACTCTAAAACTAATGTAGTATTTTTACACTACTGTATATTTATTTTACCCTATATTTACTCAATTATTAGGATACATGAGGGGCTGTCCCATCCAACATAGCAACACTGGCTGCTAAAGCTCTGTGATAGCACACTGGGGCATAAGGAGATAAAAGTGAGTCTAAGCTGGCCGCACAATGATTTTTCAGGAAATTACTCTGAAAACAAAGTTACCGGCGAACATGGCATATTTGCTGTGTGAAACACTTTGGCAAATTTGTCCGATCAACACCAGTGATCACAAACAGTAATACTAGTCACCAAAGCACTTGCACTGACCATTTATTACCACACAGACAACGCAAAAAATTGCAGGTTTCATAACAAGGTGGCACATTTTATCTATGCAGAAAAAAAATGCTTTTTTTCCATGCTGTTGAGTCTAATTGCATAGCATACCTAGGTCTAGTGATGTCAGAGGAATGCATAAAATGATCCTTTTTGGACTCTCATGAAGAAGCTTTTGATATGTGTGGTTAAATCAACTTACTGCTCCTCCATGACTCAGGAACCCGTAGGGTAACATCACAGAAATTATTAACACACAACTACCACTAACCACTACACCATCTGTCATAGTGCAGCAACCACAACTGAATTTTCTGTATTTCTCCCACAGCTTTCTTTTCAGGGCAATTATGCTAACCACTACACCTCAATTTCTTTGGAAACATTTCACACCTTTCTAATTATTCTAAGTCAACCAATGTCCTCCTCCTGCCTCCAAAACAGAGTAAGAGTGAGTTTTAGAACTCAATCCACATATGAAACTGCACCAATCCATTCAGCCTGGCCACAGGCAAGAGAGTTCAGTCCACAATCAAGTCATCACATTAAAAGGAAGAATTAAATTCATCCATCCATCCATCCATCCATTGTCTCCCGCTTATCCGAGGTCGGGTCGCGGGGGCAGCAGCTTGAGCAGAGATGCCCAGACTTCCCTCTCCCCGGCCACTTCTTCTAGCTCTTCCGGGAGAATCCCAAGGCGTTAAACAACAAGCAATAGCAGCCTTTAAAACTCTTTCAAGACTCATTAATAGTCTTGTACTAGCTCCTGTCCCCGAGTCTGTCATTTTGTTCCACTCTGTGGGCTGTCTCACTGCATACATATGGTAAACCTTTTGTAGAGAAGATTTCCATCATTCTTGGAAGGAGGCCCTCCTAACCAGGTCTCTCTTTTATTCAGGTGTCCTGAGGCACATAGCCAGAATAGATGGTTTTAGATGTTCCTTCCAAAGACCTTATTGGATGGTGTTCCATCTTGGCTTGGTTTCTACTAGGATGAGCACTGCCTCCCCACTATTCTGATCTAGATAAGCATGTAGACACACAAACTCACATAGAGTCAGATTTAGACTTTTTATGTAACTAGCAGTGCTAATAACCTGACTCAAAATACAAAAGCTCATCCTCCGTGTCACCACAGTTTAAAATGTTATTTGCTGAACATTTGCTCTCCTGGAAACAAGCTGTTTTAATTCTTGACATTATGCTAAATACACAGTCAGATTTAATTCTTCCTACTAAAATCTAGGTTAATAACACTGACTCTATTCCTTTAGTTAAGGCTGCACCAGATGAGTTTACCTTTCTTCAGAATTCCAGGTCGAGGTGGTGGCCTTGGAATAAATTTTTGTGATAAAGAGTATACTGTCTCCAAAAACCAGGATGATTTCACATCGTTTGGGTTATAAAATTTGTTCTCACAAGCTAAAAAACAAGGTTGTAGAAAAGGCCTAAAAAAAGTCCAGGTTTATTAATCTCAAAATTGGAGAGGGGAATCTTCTGACTCAGAGACTATCAACAATAATCTTTGTAACTAATGTTTTGTAAGTACCCAAGAGGACTGATGGGGATCCCGGCCAGGATGCCAGAATAGAAAGACACATTAACTTGCTAGCTGGAGGAGGAAATAGCTTCATGCCTGGCTGGAGTAATATAATGGATGTACCAGCAGAAGTTGGAGGCTGGGAGAAGTTCCATCCCCCACTTGGCAGGTGGCAGTGGTCCTCTGGTAGCATCCCAATTTGGACACCCGCAGGGGTGCTTGGGAGTTGGAGTCCAGAAATGCCACCCTTTCGGGGTCTCTGCGTACCCGTAGAGGGTGCTCTTCAGGGAGAACCTCCCTGCTTTCCATATAACCTGGAAGTGCTTCCTAGAGGATAAGCTGGGGCACCGGAAGCATTCCGGGTTCTGGCTTAAAAAGAAGCCTGCTGCTTCAAATTGGGGAGTCAAGAGGGCAGTGGGCAACACTGAAATAAATAAATAAATAAATGTCTTTTATTTGAATACAGAATTACGTTGAGCATTACTGTCGCAGAGGTTTGGGGCTCAATGGCACCCCTTGCTGGTTGCAGTTTATTAATATGAAGAATTGAAAAGGTCAGCATACAAATGGTTGTCTCAATGGGAAAATTTAAAATGGAACAGAATCTGTTTTCAGGATGCAAAGAACAATATTTTAAATGAGCAGACAGTCCAAAATCCAGAATATTAAAACAACAATTTATACAATCCAAACAGAGCAAAGGGAATTCAAAAACTGGGAGATGAACAGCACAAGCATTATTATTATATTTTATTTAATATTATATATTATTAGACATAGCAAATGTTGGTACATCAATAACAGAGACTGATAACTAATGTTTGCAGAATGCACACTCAAAGCCAATATTAAATCTAGCCAAAGCCAGGCTCCATTTCCTATTTTTTTTTTCATTAAAAGCTCGGTCTCTTACAAAGACTTCCCTTTATGTTAAACAAAGATTTTTCACCACTTTAATTGCATGGTCATCCTTTATGTTAGGGCTGCTATAATGTCACAGATCAGATGGCATGTATATTACATCTTAGCAACCATGAAGATTACACTGACCAGATACATAAAATGACAGTACCCATGAAAATCACAGATATAAATTGGCAATACTCATACAAAAAATACAAAGTCATGATGCAAATTAAAAAATAACTGCTGGTGCCAACAGTGACTTCACCATCATAACCGTAATATGTACAGTCCTGACTAGTTGTGAAGGATACTTTAAATTAAAAACTGGCAGAGGAAAAATATCTTTGGCTGGTATCCTAGAGGGTTCTGCCTGTCCATAGGCACACCAGCACACTGATGGTCAAGAATTGATAGTCTTTTGGATTTCATCCTCAAGTTCCCAATCAACTATAATGGGAAAGGAAGTAGCACTTCATCGAACAAAGGTGGGAAAAAAATTGTTTCAAATGTAAAGCATGAAAAGGGAGGTGGATCTTAAATAGTGCAGACAGGGCTAATGTATACGAAACTGATCCAACCTACTGATGTATTTAATAAGGACCTGTTTATTTGAGGCTTCATTTTTGGAAAAGAACCGTTAACTGGGTATCCTCCATAGCAGGCCACACCTTCATTCCCACCTAATATTTGGGCAATTGGTGAATCTTTTGACGGAGGCACCATGTTCTCCAAGTTCTCTCAAACCTTACTCCAAACCCTAATGATGTCATCATTGACAACACTGGCAATATGGGAATTTTATAATTATAGAAATTGGTCATTTCTTTTGAATGTGACTTGTGGACAATTCAGAAATCTTCTACTAATGTAAAGTGGCTTTCTAGTTAGATTGGAATTCATCCATATTTCACCACAAATATTTTTTGCAAGTTTTCACTTATGCTGTGATTCTGACCATTTGCCTGATGTTAAATTGACTTTAATACCTAGTTTAGACCTAAAGATATACTGAGGACTACAATCAGAAATTATGGATGTTAGGAAACTATATAAATGGAAAATGTTGATGACAAATATTTCTGTTAAGTCTTGAACAGATGGAAACTATTGTAGTGGAACAAATGGTTGTCTTTAGAGGGGTCCAGATCTAAATGCATTGGAGCTGACTTGTCATAAATCTTTTAGGGGAAGAAAATCAAATATTACAATATAATCATTTTATGTGCCCACATTCAACAGCCTACCGTTGACACACTTACTGGTTGAGTTTAGAGATATGTCATTGATACTGAAAGATTCAGCAGCGGAGGAATGAAGTAATGTTTTTATTTAAATGAAGTATTAAAAACTCTGGTGTGTTTGAGGAGGCTTGTTTTGATACACAATGGAGAAGAAGTTTTAAATACTTGTTGAAAGGAATTTTGGCTACATTTTTTTTTTATTGATTTTTAATTTATATGGAACATTTGTTCTATTTGGAATCAGAAAAAGATGTTTTTGCTTGAAACCATGCATTAGTATTGTTGTTTATTTTAGATTTAGTGCTGTCAGGTGGTCTTACTCAGCAAGTGGGTAAAGATGCCACTCAGCCCCATTCTGATCAGTGTAATGTCTTGTACTCAATACATGTCTATTATGGTCTACTTTTTCTCTTTTAAATAACGGTGGCTACTTTTCTGGGAGCAAATGGTACTATATTTTCTGTGCCTCTTTGGTGGCCTATGCTACTTAGCCTAACTGGAAAAAGCTTGAACCAGATGTGTAAATGTGCAAAAAAAAAAAAAAAAAAAAAAGTTCCTGATTGTTTTGCAGAGAATAAAGGATTGTTGCCTTTAGATTGTACATGCCCACATACTCAAAGGGTAAACTTAAAACACCACAGGGCCAATGGAACTAGCCTCTCCAGCCAGAAACAGGCTTGAACGACCCAGCACAAACGCAATCTCTCATACTACAAAAAGCAAGATTTTTCTACATAAGAAAATGCAGGTATATGATGAAAAACTGCAAATCAATTGCTTAGGGAGAAAAAGTTGAGTTCTGTTATAAAAATTTAATAACAATTTAAATTACTGAAGGAAGCTTATACTCACCCGCCTCTTAATTAGGTACACCTTGCTAGTATTGGGTTGGACTCCCTTTTGCCTACAGAACTGATGGAAGCATCCCTCAGGGATTTTGGTCCATATTGACATGGTAGCATCATGCAGGTGCTGCACATTTGTGGGCTGCACACCCATGATGCAAATCTCCCATTCTACCAAATCCCAGAGGTGCTCTATTGGATGGCGGTCTGGTGACTGTGAAGGCCATTTGAGTACAGTGGACTCATTGTCATGTTCAAGAAGTCAGTCTGAGATTATTTGAGTTTAGTGATATAGCTGGAAGTAGCCATCACAAGATGGGTACACTCCAATCATAAAAGGATGGATATGGACAGCAACAATACTTGGATAGGCTATGGCATTTAAACAATGCTCAGTTGGTAATAAGGGGCCCAAAGTGTGCCAAGAAAATATCCCCCACACCATTACACCACCAGCAGCAGCCTAAATTGTTAATATAATGCAGGAGGAATCCATGCTTTCAAGTTGTTGATGACAAATTCTGACCTTACCATCTGAATATCACAGAAGAAATCGAGACTCATCAGACCAGGCAACGTTTTTCTGTTCTTTTATTGTCCAATTTTCGTGAGCCTGTGCGAATTGTAGTCTCAGTTGCCTGTTCTTAGCTAACAGGAGTGGCACCTGGTGTGTTACTGTTGCCTTTCTATCAGCTCAAATCAGTCTGGCCATTTTCCTCTGACCTCTGGCATCAACAAGGCATTTTCGCGCAGAGAACTGCAACTCACTGGATATTTTTACCTCTTTTGGACCATTCTCTGTAAACCAGAGAGATTGTTGTAATAAAAGTCCCAATAGAATATTTTCTGAAATACTCAGACTAGCCCATCTGGCACCGACAATCAGGCCACGTTCAAAGTCACTTAAATCATCTTACTTCCCCATTTTGATGTTCAGTTTGAACTTATCTTGACAATGACAACATGCGTAAATGAATTTAGTTGTTGCCATGTGATTGACTAATTAGATATTTCCCTGCTCATCCAAAACCTATCTTTTGGAAGTGAATATAACCTGAAACCACTTAAGGAGCTTGTTGTAGTGGTCTTGAGCCCACCTGGGCAAAAATTGGGAATTCCTACAGTATATATGAGTTTTTTTGTTCTACTCTTACCTGCAGGGAACAAGCCACTCCATTCCAGGAGGGAAACATGAACTCAGTTTTGGAAGAGATACCTCTCACCCCAACTGCATCACGCTGAGCTGCAAACTGTTCCAGGGAGTACCAAAAAAGTTAATATTCTTCAACCTCTTGCAAGAATTCTGGCTACTTAACCGCCACGTTTCACATCTAATGTGTCACATTTCTTCTCAAAGTTCTAGTATGCCTAGGTTGATCCAACTCTTGCATGTCATCGGACCAACCCCCAACCTTCCCCTTGTGGGTAGATAGTCTGCAACGTGGTTCCACATAGCTTTTCAGGCAAATCTGGATATATTTATATTCCGGTGCTCAAGATTGATATTTATATTCCGGTGCTCAAGATTGAGTAAAGGGTTCCAGTTCTACACAAGGTTGTCTTTACTTCAGTGATAACATTCAATGAGGGTAGGTTATTGACTGTATCTTGGTTGGACCCTTCCTTTAGACCATTTTGCTGTGTGTATTCCTTACATTAACCTTACCTCTTGACAAAATAGCCCTGAGGATCATTGAGGCACACAACTGATCCACCACACCAGGATCATAATCCTAGAAGAGTGTCAATAAAAATATAAAGAAATATTTATATTATACCAATCTATATTAATTGCAAATGTTATATAAAAATATCAAATAATATCCTCTCACCCTGGAAACGTTACACAGGGTTTATTATAATTTAAACTGATGTTTAATTTTTCCTACTAGTTTAACTTAAACTAGGCACCCGTCGCTGTTGTACCAATGTATCATTGATCAGATTACACAATAAAACACGAGCATATAACAAATTACTGACCACCCTCACACAACGAGTGTCTGCCATAACTGAATTATTGCTGGAAAAGGCTCGAGCTATCTGTAGATCGGATTTAGATAAGAGCATTAAATGAAATTATATTTAATTAAACACCTGGGTTAAAGACTGAACCAGAAAAGGACTGGAAATACTTTTTTAACAATAAAGCATTGAGCATGGTGGTGCAATTTCTTTTCTTCACTAAAATTCTATTATGCGGGAATTGTAGTTTTCAGGCAGGGGCGTTTACTCTCTCCTTTCTTTCTTTTACAATGCAGTAGTTCCCATAAATTACTACATTTCCCAGAAATCCATCCTCCTGTTCAATCCTAATGGTGAACACAGTCGGAAAGCTCACTCTGATTCGCTACATTGTCTCCATGCAGGAAGTCCGGGCTTCCCTTATAAGGATTGCTGCGTCATGCTCCGTGACACGCCTTTTAAGGATGATGACATAATCTTAGAGAATTGTAAGAGGGAGGGGTTAGGGGTGTCCCATCGGCACGCGCAGACAGCGGAGAGCAGCTGCAGTAGTGGGGAGCTCGGCTTGCATTTTACTGCATTGCAAGTGACATTTTCACAGTTCCTCTCAGATTTTCAGCGAAGCTACTAGTACTAAGAGAAATAAAAATGGTAGATCGCGAGCAGCTGGTGCAGAAAGCCAGGTTGGCTGAGCAAGCTGAAAGATACGACGATATGGCGGCTGCCATGAAATCGGTGAGTCGTTTCGTTGAAATTAGCGTTTCTTTTATCCTTAGCCACCCCCACAATCAGGTTTGGACTGCAGAGTACTCTTGGTTATACTTCAGTTACCGGACTCTCCGATGTAGTGAACATTGCAGCATGTAAGCTAATAGCACCTCGTGTCATGTATTCGGGCGCGAAATGTCAAGCCTGTCTCTCTCTAGTTCTCTCACAGTCAGTGCTTTCCGACCTACTCAACGGTAATGGTTCTTTGTGCACGGTGGGGACCAAAAATGAAGTGGTGGTTGCTAAGTGTATACATTTTTTGGTTTAACCCTAAAATTTGGGGCGTAGATGGGATAAGTGCTGAATAATGGGGAACGTGGCGCTTGCGGGAGGGGCACCCGGTTGCGGGCGCTGTTTGATGTCGGGGCGGTGCCTCCTAGTTCTACTGAGCTCAGCACGACTCCCCCCGCCCACCCTTTAACTTGGAATAATCAATCGATGTTTGCTTCATATACCTCATGTGGTCATTGCGTTGAATTAATACTAAGGATACTTTTATGAGTGAAAGTGTGTCGATTCAGGCTCTTGTCATTTAGGTGAAATACTGTGGTGTAATAAACTTATACTGCAGGATTTATGCCTCGTATTATTTTTTTTAATTCATTATTGTTACGATAGTGTTCGTACTGTGCTTATCCAGAATGCATGCCGAGTAATATTCTGTTGTGCGTGGCTTTGGGATTATTTTGTTGAGTACAGCGAATTATTGCATGGAATCTACTAATATAATCGAAATTTTATCACCCTAATCTATCCCTGTATTTATTTCTAAAAGTCAATAAACGAACGTTTCGGGTTCTCTGCACAAAAACGTGGGAGGCACCGCGCCAGCTCTTCTAGAAGCTTCTGCGGCTGTCATATTGCAGAGGAAGGAAAAAAGGCAGGGTTCACGAGCGGGTTCGTGTTGGGCCGCTTGTTTGTGCGTTTGAAATGAAGCGAGGCGTGGCGTGCCTACGCTCCGGTGGCATTGTCGCATATGTACCCGGTCGATGAATGAAAGTACACAAAAAATCAGAAAGACAAGGAGAACACAATTTGGAAAGAGTCCGAGCCGTACCACTCTAACGGAAAATGTGAGCACATGTAGGCAAATCATAAATGGTGCCAAGCGAAGCCGCATGCAGCGAGGCACCACCCATGGTCATGGGCACTCAGTCAAAGGAGCGGAATCAACTTCAGTATTACTTGACATTTGACTAAATGTACGACTTGAGGTCCCTTTTGATAGGATCCATAGGCCTCTGAAGCGGCAGATTTAATTTCTCAAATTACCTCGTCAAAGAAGGGTTGGGTACAGATGGACCTTACTGGCATGGGCAAGACATATTCTGCAGGGGTGCAAAATAAGACTTCTGGCCTGTTGTATCCTTCATTTTCAGTTCTTATAATATATAAGAATAGTCCTCACAGTGTAGCAAGTAATCCTGTGACCTGCTTCTGCTGTTATAAACGCAAAGCATTTTATTGTCACTACAAAGGCACACAAAGCTGTAGGGGAGAGAGATGTTTCGGCATGTGCTATAAACTAAGGAAACGGGCCGCAGAGGTTACATGTTTTTTCTCCGCCCACTCTGATGGTTTTTATGCCTGGTTTTGCTTAATTTGTTTTCCGACCATCTACACCGGTTTATCTTTCTTAGGTTAGCGATCACTTTTTATTCAGTTTCAGTCAGTCCACATTTTCCTGGGAGGAATCAGTAAAGAAAGTGGCACATTTCTAGTACACACATACCACTGTGTATTAATTTTTTAAATCCATTTCATTAAACCGCTGTCCAGTAATTGAAAGTGGGCAATCTTTCAGCAGATAAGTTTTATGTAACCTAACTAGAGAGCTAAATAGACGTAAAGAAATCGCTGTGATATTTGCCACAATGTAAACATTTCAGTAAGTTTCATTTATGTACTGAAATAATTTTACCTTGAGGAAAATTACTGCTAATTGTCACTTTATGTTCAGTTATAAACCACTGGTCAATGCAGCTCTCCAGAAATGAATTTGTCAGACTAGACAAATGGGTTGGAAGTGCATTTCTGTATACAAAATATTAGGACAAGACAGGGCTTGAATTTAGTTTTTTTTGGGTATTTAATGTAGTAACAAATGGGTGGATTTTATGGGGTGGTGGGTGTGGGTTTAGTGTGAGTTCAGTAAATAATTATGATGATCATGGGATGCACTGTTTAGATTAGTATAGTATTTATTCACCGATTTTCTTTTGTTTGGTAAATGCTAAATAATTGCCGCTTAAAATCACTAAACATGAATCACTAAACATGAATTAGTAAATACCAATGTTATTTATTTAATTTTTTAAGTCATCTAATTTACAAAAATCCACATGGATGCAATGTCCATGGTGTTAATCATGCACACAGATGTCTGTTTGGAGCGTGCATATCTTCCCCATGTCTGTGGGTTTTCCTCTGGGTATTCTGGATTTTCTCCCACATCCCCAAACACCAGCTACCTAGGGGAATTAGCAATAACAAATTGGCCCCTATGTGAATGTGAGTGTTCACTTGAGTAGGCCTTGCAATGGGTTGGCACCTTTTCCATTGCTGTACCCTGCACTGCCAAGCAGGCTGCAGTATCCTCGAAACCCTGCACTGGATTAAGTGCATGTGAAAATGTTCTGATTTATAAAAGATGTTTAAAACTTCGTTTGTAACAGCATGTTTTTCAGAAATTGTCAGCATGGCACTCTGTCAGTATTATACTACTGAAACATGCATTTAATGAATGTGTCAAATTCATTAAAATTTTAACTGTTGCAAACAATTCATACTTTAATTTTTCAAATGCCTCTATCCCTTATTATTTGTATGGTTTTTAAAACTACATTTTGTGAAATCAAATTTCCCAAGTTGAAGATTAACTGTTCTTGCTAGTGCCTGTGGACTCAACCAGAATTAGCAAGAAGTGGTCCTAACTGCAGTTATCTATCTTACTAAACCACAGTTAATATATGCACGGTGGACGCACTGAAGCTCATGCGCACTGCGGCCTTGGCGCCCGCACCAGAGTCAAACGCAGCGGCTTTCCAAAACGCGGCAGATTCCCAGAGTCAGTAGGTGGCGCCCGAACAACACAACCTCTGAGCGCCCAAACAATACAACCTGTACAGTCAAACGCAGCGGCTTCCTAAAACGCGGCAGATTCCCAGAGTCAGTAGGTGGCGCCCAAACAAAACAACCTGTAAACTAGACTTGCTCTAATCAACTGTGCCAGTAATGTAGATCACATGACGGTCATTCAGTTTGGCGCCCGCCCCAGAGTCAAACGCAGCGGCGTCCCAAAATGCGGCGGCGCCCGCCCCAGAATCAAACGCAGCAACTTCCCAAAACGCGGCGGCTTCCCAGAGTCAGTAGGTGGCGCCCAAACAACACAACCTGTGAGCTACACTTGCTCTAATCTACTGTGCCAGTAATATAGATCACATAACAGTCACAGACTCTAACCCAGCGGCTTCCCAGACTCAGTGGCTGGCACACGAATACCACAACCTGTAAACTAAACTTGCTGTGATCCACTCTGCCAGCAGTCGGTATCAGCAAAGGCAACGGAATCACGTCTCCACAAAACGAAACCGCTTTAGTACAGATATGCTTATGTAATTAAATGACATTTCCCCAGACGCACCCACCCTCCATGATATGTCATCCATCCAAATATCGGACGGAACAGAAACTGATTGCCATTCTTGGATTTCTGATTCGCTAGAGAATCCCGGGCTTACTTGTGTACTAGAGATTGGATTTCTGATTCGCTAGAGAATCCCGGGCTTACTTGTGTACTAGAGATTGGACAGAGGCAGTTACAGCTATACAAACTAGGATTCAGTCTCAAAGTTTCCAAAATTCTGCAGCTGCAGCTTACTTAAGATAATGATTCGGGTAATGGTGACACACATGCAAATAACTCCACAATCCAAGTATCTTTGTTTTAAAATTTTAGCTAAATTCATAGCAAAAACAGTTGACAAAAATGGAGAAAAAATGATCTTACAAAGCAAAGGAAAGTTCTTTTATATGATGTTTAAGGCATAGGTATCTTGTTACATTTTTTTTATGTTCCTAATCTGTACTTACAGGTCATAGGCCAGGGCATACCTTCATATGTTCATACAATTATCAGAAAATTGTATGGCACAGCAAAATGGCTCAAATAAAACATTCTTTTATTGCATTTCTGAGAAGGCTATATTGCATGTTAGCGTACAGGGGGTTAAAAAAAAAAAAAAACATTATCTTAGTAATTATATGAAACTTGTATTCAATTCAATTTAAACAAACAGTTATTTGAATTTTAACATCAGTTTGTCACATTTTAGTTATAATAATTTAGTATGTAACAGTTCATTTTCAGCAAAGAAGTGTTCTTTCTAAAGATCCCCACAACCGCTCATCCCTGCCTTGCTCGTAATGCAATAGATATTGAATCACAGAGTGTTCTGCCCTGTGCTTCAAAGCAGCAGTACGAAGAGAGGCATACTAATGTCAGTCTAATATAAAAAGTCAGAAACACACACTCCTTATTTTTATCTTAGAGTGAACATATAGAGCTGTTTTCTTTTTATTAACTTTTGAAGACTTACAGCAGGTACAAAAATTGCCATCTAGTTTGAAATGCACCTCAGTTTTTACTTGTTACAACTGTAGCTGGCACAACATGTGCAATGGTTTTCCTTCCACATCCCAAAGATGAGCAGGTTACATTTAACTGAGTAATCTAAATTCTCTCTGTATGAATAAGTGTTGGAGAGTGTGTGACTATACCCTGCAGTGGAGTGACACCCTGTCTCTCTTTGGTTTGTACTTCAAACCTAGAGGTGCCCAGGGTAGGCCCTGGCTCCTCATTAAGCCAAGAAGTGGTTTAGCTGGTTAGAGTATGAATAGATGAACAACTGTAGCCACTTTTGTTGCATTCAGAAGATGAATGCTGTTTTTGCTTATTGGGGCAATGTATGGTGTTTAAAAAACCTGCAGTACAATTCTCAGTCATGTCTAATTCTCTTGTTCATCTGCAGGATGCTACAAATTGAAACAGCTGAAACTTGTAGCTGATTGATCACATGATCATGCTCTGCAGGAATGCACAAATAATGTGTTTTTATTTCTGAACTTGAACCATAGTAGGGTAAAACTAACAATACAGAAAGTCAAGTGGCTGTATCTTCAGATGTGTGACTCATGTACAAGGGCAAAAAATCCTCATTCTTTGAACATTCTGAAAACAACTGTATTCACTTTTTCTTCTATTTCATTTGCTAATCGTAGCTGGAACATTGCTTTCATTATCTGAGCTTTGGACGTCCGACATCTTGGGTTGAAACCTCTGAGCTTATTTTGATTGACACTAATCCTCAGAGAGCATAAGGTATTCTTTTGAGGTTAGTATTACAGCACTGAAGTGTTCTTGTTATAAACTTTATGTATAACTTTTCATTTTTGCCCTTCTGAAATTAGAAATGTGGGTAACACATCAATCTAACATCACAAATATAGCAAAAATGATGTATATTATAAACCTTTGTGTTTATTGATAAATAGATAGTGCTTTGTTTGCCAAAGTGGTAGACAGTGCTAGTCTACAAAGAGCTGTCTATGGAGATACAATGCCATTGTGGTTTACATGCAGCAACCAACTGTGAAATATGGATACCAGCAAATTGGACAGGGTGAATGGGTTGGGGGCAGTTGTACTTTAGCTATGGTATAGCTATTGATGCAAAATATGTGCACTACTTATAGGTTTTATTCAGAAAAGCAGAATCTTGTTTTATGTGTCTTCTAGGAGCTCTTGTGGTTTGTGGAGTCATGCTCTGTATATCTGACCAGTCTTGCTATTGCCCGTCAGTAGTTGTTAGTCACTGCATTAAAGTGTTTATTATTTGAGAGCAGTTGGCCAGCGGTGAAGCGTGTAGTGTAGGCATTTCAGACAGTGTTCAGAATATAGCGCTGGGGCTAATAAGTTTACTTTTGAGCGTGATGTTGCATTTTTGGATCTACATAAAACTTTCCCAAGAACAAAACATGTTTAAATTTTGTTAGTGGAAAAAGACAAACTGAACACTTGCTGTTTGTACTATGTAGTTTAGTCTTGACATATATGATGTATATGCATTATGTGATTTATAGCACCATGGTTCAATTACCCCCTTTGCTTCAACCTCGTGTTTCTCGTAATTTAAACTTAATGCTATATATAACCTTTCCCTTTTTATGAATTTAGCAATAAGCAGCTTGACGTGCTAAGAAATATACAGTTGAGTAACTGAAGAGTCATTTAAGGACAAACCACATAATTTTTGAAGCACAAAGTCTATAATTATCTGTATTTATAGAAACTGAAGCTGTCACTTTAAAAATGGTGATCACAGGAAAACTAGTAAAACTGTCACCTCTTCAGTTCATATTGTTGTCTCCTCTCAAAATAGTGAAAAAGAACAGATAATCTTGTCCGATTGTAAGTTAAAAATGTTAGATGAAAGGTTCTGTCACACTTCATGGATATGCGAAATACGAATTTACATCTGCCTCTTCCTGTTTACTGATTTTACATCAAAAGACAACATCATGTAAATATTAATTAATTAGTTAATTTGTTTGATTCATATTGGTTTTGATTTGGTTTTTACTGGAAGTAAACCCATTTTGTTTTAAATTTTTCTTACTATAATATGATTTGTAATGTAAGTAGTATGCTGTTGCATTACATTTTGTTCAGATTTAGATGGTACCTGTGGTGATTCTCATTAATTCATTCTCAAATTGTATTGTATTCATGCCTAACAGTGTGCAAGTTATCAAAAGACCACTTTGATAGTTTGTCCTAAATACAAACATTGCCATGGTAATGTTTGCTTTTTGTTGCTGTACATGACCGCCCCTGCTTAATTAGAATATATGAAATTTAAAAAGATCAAACTATTTCGAACGCCAATGGCTAAGTTGTTGCAATATTTCACATGGAGCTTTTCAAACAGCTGATATGGATACTAAACCTATGGATCTTGTTGGTTTGTTTCAGGTTTTCTTTGCACACTGTGTTCAAATTATGTTTTAATTTCTTTCTGGGTCACTGATTATATGTTTCACTAACTATAAAAGGTCTGTTGGAACAGATTAATCGATATCATTGAGAACTTCAAACACCTGAAATGAGAACTACAATATGCCGCTCAACTCGCCTTATGCACTGAACACTGAAGGGGACTAAATCACTTTGCATTTTGGGTGTGACATGCATTTTAGTTTAGGACTACTCTTGATTGTTCTTCCCTGGAGAGTTTGTAGCTTTCCCATATTTTTATTACATTAATTGCACATGTAATTCTTCATGGATATACAAGCACATTTTAGAGTTTGACTATAACAACCCCTGATTTGTATTTAAGGTAGTTTTTGATACAGACCATCAGTTCATTAGCCTTTGTACATGCTTCCATTTATTGCCTGGAGCATGAGAGTGTTGTATTAATATAAATGTCCAAGTCCTTTTTAGCCTTCTTGCTCATTTTATATTTATAATTCATGACACATATGTAACACTATGGTACAGCTGATGTGTGAACATTATTTTCTGAGAAACTGCTATTGACAGCATAAATGTACAGTATGAGCTATAACAAGCTTAGCTTTAAACCAGTGATTACCAAGTACCAGGGGAATCCAATCAGTGAAATAATAGAGCAGTGATTTGGAAAACTGTCCAGAGAGGAGCTTGTCCTAGTTTTCTCGAGGATGTTGGCATCTTTAGATTGTAGTCTCCTGATTCACTCTCAGGTGGCACCACATGGTAGATATCAAATGTGTGTTTTTTTTAAAAAAATTTTTTAATGAATATTAAAAAAATAAAAAAACTCTTACCGTAACTATTGTTTTATTTCATAAGAATTAATTTAAAATTTAAAAAAAGGGAGGAAAATTAATGCTTACGAAATAATACAATAGTTACGATTAGAGTTTTTTTGTTTTTTTTCTTGTATATGTAGTTCCAGTTCTTTAACTGAATACTGGCCTTTTTATGTTGTTAGAGAGAAGACCTTGATTGCTTACAATACTTTTGATTGATACTGTAGATAACACTGACGGAGAGAAAACAAAACTTTTCACAAATCTTGTTAGATTTTACTGTGTTAAATCCAAGAGCCTTTCACTTATAGTTGGTTATTTTATACAGTAACTGTCAAAGCGAAACACAGTGCTTTAAGTACATTTGTCAATTTTATGTTGTAAACTTTCATGGTAGATGATCATGGGGTGCTTGAGCTGAGGAATGAGTACAAATCAGACATCAGCTATTTGGGCACTCATTCCCAATAAAGCACAAAAATGTAATGTCTCTTGTCAGTCCTCTTTAACTTGGCCCTTAAACAGGCATCATGATCTTGGATAGGGACAGTGTGCGATTGCTTGTTGCCTATGGGTTTTCTGGCTTCTTGAAAGCCCTCCACAGTCTCATTCTCCCTTTTGAAATGAAGATCAATCACATCTTGTACCTGGTGAGTTGCCCGCCCTCAAGTGTTTGAAGAAGTACAGCATATTTCCACCCAGGCCTCCACTCTATCTCCCTTGCCTTGGTTCCTCTGCCTATTATATTTCCAGGTCCCCTACCATGCTGTAGCAGCACCTGCTGTGCCATACTGGCAGGTTTAGTTGCTGTTTCTGTATTAATTTAAGTCTTTTGCTCTCTCAGAGGTTGTTTGTTGAACTTTGTCCTGTCATACTGAGATGGCCGTAGCAAACTCTCTACTTCTGGGCACTCCCTCATGATGTATTTTTTTTATTTACAAAAATAACATTTTCTCTGATTCTCTTTTTGCACAGAGACAAACTGCAACAAATCAGAGTTTGAATTAAGTGAAGATATTGTAAAAGTGTAGTTGTCCTTTCTTCACTCCTGTGCTATTGGTAACCATGTGCTTCTTGCAGCCTCCGGGCCTATTGTATTCTGGCCTCCTTCCGGACAGTTAAGTCAGCCACATGTGCATAGTAAACACGTAGGACAGGAGAGAACAAATCCATACTTGCCAAGGTAATTGAGAAAGCAGGAAAGAAGAAGGACATTGCTAGTTGTAACTATTTGGTTATTGCCCAGTGTGCTCTTCTTACACAGAAAAGGGAGCTTTTATGGTTTTCATAACCTTTTAGGAAAGACAGTCAATATAGTCACTCTGTCATTATCCTCTTTAACAGCACTGTAAATATAAAAAAATTATCTGTTGGTAGTTTGAATTAATTACCAAAATGAAGGATATTTATCTGCTTTTGATTCTCATTTGTTTTAATATAGTTTTATTGTCTTGTTTAGTCTAAATAAGACAATATTCTGAACGTGGTTGACAACACTCTATATTTAAGTCAAATACTGACACTGTAAGGTTTTTGTTTTTACCCAGAAATGGTGAACTTTACAAAATACAGGCTTCACACTTCAGATGATCCTGAGCTTTCATTTGGTTTTGAGTAGCTTATACCAGAAAAGAAAGGTAATACTTACATTATTTTAGCAAGGTAGGAATTATAGACCAAATTTTTTATTTATCAATTTAGTTTTCTTCAACTTTTTAAAAATGTGACACTTACAAAAAGCACATAGTGCTTGCTGCCTGCTCTCTTTATCCCCTATACACACATTTTTGTTTGTTTTTTAAGTGTAAATTGTTATTATTTTAATGGTGCCTATCATAGCATCTGGAACCTTTCAGTCCTAGAATTAGTAGCTTCCCTTTTTAGGTCTGCTTTTGGAATCCTGGCAAATACTTTAATAAAAATTATTATCATTTGTATTAGTTTGCAGTGGAAATTAGGTTTGTTTAATGGCCTTGGGGTGTAAGTTAATCGGCCTGATGCAAATTGTATTTCCTTGGTCATTATGTCTTTAGTGGTTTTATAATAAATTGTACGCAGATCACAGTTAGGGTATCGAAGAGTTGCCATGAGAATGGATTTAGGAAAAAAGAGAAAAACAGAAAGTTGCACAACATTCTAAAGATTATAGTAGCATTTTTGCTTAATTACAGTAAATGAGGTACATTTTGTACTTTATAATGAATAGGGAATCAGACCAGCATACTTTTCTTAATTGGGTTACCACTTTAGGGAGGAAGTGTAGGCATTATGCAGCAAATGAAATCTGATCTATGGTTCCAACTACTGCTTTTCAAATTGAATTGAGGCCCATTTTACATACTTAAATATAATTACTGGGAAAAGACAATTAAAACACTGAGTTAAAACATAAATGTTACTACTTCATCAATAAGCAAACTTGTATCCAGACAATCTAACGCACAGAAAATAACAAAAGCATGGGAAATTGAGCATGACTAGTGGGGTTGATCTTTCTGGCAGTTTATTTGCCTTTTTTGGTTTCCTTAATTTTAGTCAAGTTTGAGATGCTAACCACATGAGCTGCAACACTATAGTATGAAGAAATGCCTACTGATACAAGGAACATTTGTTAAACTCTTGAATGTGCAAGCTGCTATTAATACTAGAGCTGCTTCATACGAAGGTTATCATTTCGTAATGCAGAAAAGCAGTGCAATGCTGCTCCTTTCAGCATCATGTCTGTTACTTGATAGTTTTTGTACATGCAAAGTCTTTATGACTTGCCAATCGCTGGGCATTGTTTTAAAAGGAACCAAAATATTTTAATTGTGGGACTTCTATCACTGTTGCATTTTTGTTATGGACTTATCAATACTAATGAAATAATATATAGTGTAGCTTTGCACACTCATTGTGGAGCACTGATTTTGAATGATTGACAGTAAAATTTCAAAATAGATGATAGCTTTCCAACTTGACTTACAAAATGGACATCTGTGAATACATTTTTTCTTGTGTGTTAGGATGCTTTTTCTAACATTTTGCTTCTGCCAGTCATTGCTTGTGAAGTTCTTTTAATGAGTTCAAATGGATCTACTGTACATTCCTTTCTGTTTCAGATGTGAGCATACAGACAAATGGTTTCATTGCTTACAAGCTCTCCCCCCTTGCCCCCCAGTATATACACATTTCTTGTGCTATAATTCTTCACCTACATGTTTCATACATTTGTAATCACCTTGATGAGTCTGTTCTCGTCTTTTTGTAGTTGCACATCCACCTTTTCAATACAGCTAAGCCAACAGCATCAGCTATGAGGCAGAAACCAATTCTGAATTGTGTGCTAGTCTGCAATTACCTACATTTGCTCATACAGAAAAAAATTAAAGCATGTTTACCATGTTTTTTAATAAACACCAATAAAAGAAAGCTCCAACTCACTTTTAAATATAAACGTAATTCATCCAAGTGTGATCAGATGAATAAAGTGAGCATGATATATACACACACACACACACACACACAATGTTGGCATTTATCATCCATTACAATGCTATTTGCTTTATTCGTCTATACTGTGAATGATCATTTTTTGAATAGTGCCCTAAGAATAGTTATTTTTCCTTTTCTTAGCATTATAAAAACTGTACCGACTCATGAAGTCTCTAGTATCTATGGACTTTCCTTTAATAACTTCCATTTTAACCCTATATAGAATTTGTAAGCTATCTGAGGTTAGTTTATTTACCTTTGCAGCAAGCATTTTGCAGTGTGAATGAAAGTGAAAGTCTCACCTTTCTTTGTGGTGTTAAAGACAAATGACTGTCACAAATGCTTTATTATCTTTTTGGGTCCTGTAGTATTTTTAGCTAATGGTAGTGATGTGCTTTTCTCATCTGCAATTATTGATGACTTTACAGTGGTAGCATTAAAATGAATGTTTAATTTTTTCTTAGTGAAAGATTGACCCTGATATTTGTGCACAATAGATACATGCACCTTTTTATGAAACTTATTTAGTCAAAACAGACACCTTTAAAATATATCTTAAGCATCAAATGCTTTGTGGTTTTCCTATCTTTTATATGAGAGGACTTCAAGATAGTTGGGAATTTTCCCTTACATACAACCCCATTACCCTCTTATTTAGATGCCTCAGTTGATCTCCATGGGAATAGGAGCAAAAGGCAAGTTTTATCCACATTGCCTTTCTGACACTTAATATCATTTTTTATACTGCATCCAGTTTAATGCTTCAAAAGTATTTTTATGACTTTTATTAAGATGCCTGATTAACGGTTGGAAAAAATAAGGAAAAGAAGAGCACGGGCATGGATACTTATATTTAAGACTTTCTCAGAGGCTAGTTGTGTAAAAGAATGAGTTCTAGTAAGAGCATAAAGGGTAGCTGGGATGAAACCATGCTATTAAATTTGGTCAGTTTCTTTAATATTTTCAAAAAATATTCCAAGCTTAGAAATATGTCATTTTTAGTGCTGGGCAATTTAACTCTTTATTATCGTGTTAACACATAAAATAATTGTTGCCGTTAATTAATTAATCGCACGTTAACACAGTTTTTGTTTATTATTTTGAAAGTCTTAGTCTTGCTTTGTCGCTAGCGATTGGTAGAGATCAGTGCTGGAAGGAAAGTTAGCTTTGTTGATTTGACCTCGTTTCTCTGTGCGTGCATGAGTAGCGAAGAGCAAACAGCTTCTAAAATGGCATGTGGAGAGACACCAAAGTTAATGCTCAAAGCAGAATACTCCATGGAGGACTTTTTTCGTATTATTGCTAAATCAGACTCTGATTTGTCGGACTCCAATTTTGATGCAAGTGATCTGGAGATGTAGATCGAAAACGAAAGTGAGGTACTGGCATCAGCTGATCGTGGTGCTGAACACGTTCGTGTAGCTGATGCACCTATGGCAATGTTCACCTGGGAGGACAGACACTTACGATGACAGGAGGTACAAACCATATTGCTTCTCGCTGCAACTGCCACCCCTACAAACCTGTCTCGCAAAGACAGCCAGGCAGCCAGCCCACCGTGCATTCGTGCTGGCCATCAAGCCACCCTTCTCGCAGCCGCTGCAAACTGCCAACAGTGGGCACAACAGGCCACAACAGATGTGTTATGTTGATTTATGTGTGAAACTATTGCTTTGTGCACTTTTCAGAAAACTGAGTTTTTTGGAAAAATGTTAGCCCTCAAAGAGTTGCTACTGAACATAGACTGTTTATGCTGCTCCCTAATAAAAGAAAATGTTTCTGCTGGTATCTGTTCAGATAAAAAGAACACAGATTTAGAAATGTTAACTTGCCGTTGCTCGGAAGGTGCCTGTTATAATGTTGTGATCGTGGCTCTGGACTCTGAGGGTAACTTGTTTTTCTATAACAAACTAAATAAAACGTTAATGCCCTCGTAGTGGCAAATAGCTTTGGTTTTACAGTGGTGTGAAAAACTATTTGCCCCCTTCCTGATTTCTTATTCTTTTGCATGTTTGTCACACAAAATGTTTCTGATCATCAAACACATTTAACCATTAGTCAAATATAACACAAGTAAACACAAAATGCAGTTTTTAAATGATGGTGTTTATTATTTAGGGAGAAAAAAAATCCAAACCTGTGTGAAAAAGTAATTGCCCCCTTGTTAAAAAATAACCTAACTGTGGTGTATCACACCTGAGTTCAATTTCCGTAGCCACCCCCAGGCCTGATTACTGCCACACCTGTTTCAATCAAGAAATCACTTAAATAGGAGCTGCCTGACACAGAGAAGTAGACCAAAAGCACCTCAAAAGCTAGACATCATGCCAAGATCCAAAGAAATTCAGGAACAAATGAGAACAGAAGTAATTGAGATCTATCAGTCTGGTAAAGGTTATAAAGCCATTTCTAAAGCTTTGGGACTCCAGCGAACCACAGTGAGAGCCATTATCCACAAATGGCAAAAACATGGAACAGTGGTGAACCTTCCCAGGAGTGGCCGGCCGACCAAAATTACCCCAAGAGCGCAGAGACGACTCATCCGAGAGGTCACAAAAGACCCCAGGACAACGTCTAAAGAACTGCAGGCCTCACTTGCCTCAATTAAGGTCAGTGTTCATGACTCCACCATAAGAAAGAGACTGGGCAAAAACGGCCTGCATGGCAGATTTCCAAGACGCAAACCACTGTTAAGCAAAAAGAACATTAGGGCTCGTCTCAATTTTGCTAAGAAACATCTCAATGATTGCCAAGACTTTCGGGGAAAATACCTTGTGGACTGATGAGTCAAAAGTTGAACTTTTTGGAAGGCAAATGTCCCGTTACATCTGGCGTAAAAGGAACACAGCATTTCAGAAAAAGAACATCATACCAACAGTAAAATATGGTGGTGGTAGTGTGATGGTCTGGGGTTGTTTTGCTGCTTCAGGACCTGGAAGGCTTGCTGTGATAGATGGAACCATGAATTCTACTGTCTACCAAAAAATCCTGAAGGAGAATGTCCGGCCATCTGTTCGTCAACTCAAGCTGAAGCGATCTTGGGTGCTGCAACAGGACAATGACCCAAAACACACCAGCAAATCCACCTCTGAATGGCTGAAGAAAAACAAAATGAAGACTTTGGAGTGGCCTAGTCAAAGTCCTGACCTGAATCCAATTGAGATGCTATGGCATGACCTTAAAAAGGCGGTTCATGCTAGAAAACCCTCAAATAAAGCTGAATTACAACAATTTTGCAAAGATGAGTGGGCCAAAATTCCTCCAGAGCGCTGTAAAAGACTCATTGCAAGTTATCGCAAACGCTTGATTGCAGTTATTGCTGCTAAGGGTGGCCCAACCAGTTATTAGGTTCAGTGGGCAATTACTTTTTCACACAGGGCCATGTAGGTTTGGATTTTTTTTTCTCCCTAAATAATAAAAACCACCATTTACAAACTGAATTTTGTGTTTACTTGTGTTATATTTGACTAATGGTTAAATGTGTTTGATGATCAGAAACATTTTGTGTGACAAACATGCAAAAGAATAAGAAATCAGGAAGGGGGCAAATAGTTTTTCACACCACTGTATATTTGATTTGATTACATTAATGTTTAAGTTGAGATTTGCAAGAAATGTTTTAACTGCTGTTAAGAAGCACTTTATTTGTTTAAAGTGTTTGCAAACCAAATACATGCAATACACTACGTTTAAGTTCATTATTGAATTTTGCACACAACAATGTGATTGTTGTGATTGTCTGCAATTAATCTCAGACAACTATGCGATTAAATAGTCATTTTATTACTTTCAACTACACTAATGAATAGTTCAATGAAACTCTGCATTTGTGGGAAAGGTTTCTTCCATAAGCTTCCATTTTTACTTCCATGTTGCAGATTGGGCTTAACAAGTTTGGGGTACAGTTTAAGTTTAACATTCTGCTAACCTTTTTAATAATTTTTGTACATTGTCTGGTAAAGGATGGTGGTGAGTTTGCTAGGATTTACACATCCTTCTTAAATGTGTTTCTGTTCCCAGAGCCCCGTTATGTAAGTGTGTGTGTGTGCGTGTGTGTGTATTGGAATACTGGGGCGCACAGCTCCCCAAACCCGGACACAGACAGGCACAGAGACGCAAGTGCAAAACAACACACACTTTATTTCCTCGTGGGGCTGCTTTATTCCCGTCTCCCCACTTCAGAGCACAGTACACAAACACACAAGCCGTAATTATGCTCAGTCCCTTCTCTCTCTCCTCTTCTCCTTTCTTTCTCTCTATTTGTCTGCCACCTCCTCTCCTCTCCCAGCATGCTTTGTCCTCCACCTCCCGAGTCTGCCCCCCCGCACGGAGGGAGGTGGCCTCTTTTGTAGTGCACCCAGAAATGCTCCAGGTGCTCTCTGATCCTCTTCCAGCAGTACTTCCAGGTGCGGCGGAAGTGCTGCAGTCCAGGGCTCCTGAACTGTCCAGGCGCCCCCTGGTGGTGGCCACGGGCCCCAGCGGGGTTGAGCTTCTAAGCTCCAAACCCGTGGCTCTGGTGCAAGCCAGGGGTTTGCCCTCTCGTGTTCCAGGGGAGGTATTCCCCTGAATATGTCCTCTTCCCCGGTCCTTCAATCACAGGAGTGTCCCGGCCGTGCAAGAGCCCTGGCAGTCCGCCCCAATATCCTCTTTAATAAAATCCCGTGTGCGTCCAGGTGTCCATGTGTGTGTGTCTTCTGGTGAAGTGCACATGCGCGGGGCACAGTGCGATGCGCGATATTACTGTCGGAGAAAGTTACAAGCGTTTTACGGAAATTCAAACCAGTATTACTGCGAGAGGGAATTAAAGGTACACAATACAGTGACTCATATTACAGCCACATACAAGCCAGTATTACTGTCAGAGGAGATTAATGGCATATTACCGACGCACATGCCTGTATTACCGCCAGAGAAAATTAAAGGTATATTATGGATGTACAAGACAGTATTACTGTCACAGAAAATTAAAGACACACAATACACGGCGGCAGCCCATGAAGAACGGTCAGCTCAGCAAGTAAACATCAACAAAAGAAAGGCTGCAAGAAAGAAAAATACGACCAACAAAAAGAATGAGGTCAAAGTCCCTTGTCATTTAATATAGACTGTTCCTACTAATGTTTATGCACTACTGTTCTAGCGCCCGTTATTGTAACAGGCTAAATGACTAGTGTGTGTGTGTGTGTGTGTGTGTATATATATATATATATATATATATATATATATATATATATATATATATATATATATATATATAAATAATATTATAAAAAGAAATCCTGTCCCCTGTCCTGATAGTCTACGATACGTGATTTTTCTTGGAAGATAATTTAAAGACCCACGAGACGAAAGAGACCTGCCACTGTGCGTCTCATGGGAACATAGAATGAGAGTCTTGCAAGACACACCCTACTTACAAGCAATATCAAAAAAAACAAAAACAAGTCAGTAGTGTAAAGGCAGTCATGCAGCACACACAGCTCCAGGGCTCTCAGTGCATATAAAGTGTATAAGGTCAATACGGTAGAAATGAAATGAATAGGGTAGAAATGAAACGTCGATGATTAAACGAAGAAGAAAGAAAAGCGCTGAGAAAAGAGACTCAAATGCGTTGGACAGAAAAAAGAGCAAAAAAGAATAATCGAGGTGCAAATTCAGAAAATAAGGAAAGTAATTACCAGCCCGGAACAAGAGGAATTGAAAAAAAAGCACGTCCAATCCGGCTCTTAAATAAATGACAGTGAGTAAAAGACAAAGTAGAACTTCATAGAGATGTTTACAAACGTTGGTGCTAAACACATGCAGAGCAGTTTAGAGACTATGAAACCAGGGAAATTAGAAAGGCTCAAAAAAAAAAAAAAAACCTTGGCGCTATACACATGGGGAGAAAGTTAAAGGATATGAAAGTAGGAAAATTAGAAAATATAAAAAAGTAAAGATCGCAGTAGCACAAACAAACAAAGTGCCTTATTTAACTATGCACCAGTCTAACTTTGGTTTTGCACAATAATTACTACACTATTGCACCTTAACACTTAATTCTACTTTATTCACATAATTGTACTTATTTATTATGTTCTACTATACTGTTATCTTTCGATCTATGGCTTTTTGTTAATCTAACTGATATTCTTCTAACTTTGCACAGTTTTTGATAAGCGGATCAGGATGCATTTCACTGCGTGCTGTCCTGTATAACTATGCATGTGACAAATAAAGAATCTTGAGAATTTCAAAAACGGAGTTTACCTCGCATGCATTTATTGGTTACTTTGTTAATGTATATATATGTATCTGTCTGCTTATTTAAAAACAGAAATTTACCCCAGGAGTCAAAAACGTTCTGTCTAGCCCTTGTACAAAAACCTAGACAAAAGCTGGAGTATCACCTTGGTAACCCCATGTACTTTTGGAACTGTGAGAGGAAAATAGCACGACTTTACAGACAGGAGTCCAATGCAGAACTCTACTTACTTTGTTACTTTGTAAAAAAAAAAAAATTATTAAATGCTGATGATGTAGATCGTTTTGTCTGTGCTGAAATTCCAAACAGAGAAACCTATCCTGACCTCATTAAAAAGATTCAGCATATTGGGACTCGCAAGATTACAAATATTGTTTTTACAGAAGTTCTGAAATAAAAGTGAAACTAATGAAATAGCAACAATTCAAAGAAAAAAAAATCTTCAAAGTGTGTATCCGGAAAACCAAATACGGGGGTTGGCGAGCGAAGCTCCCTAGTATATTATATTGTGTGGTATGGTGGGGCAATGAGAGTGCTGCTGCCTCACAGTAATGTGACCAGGGTTCATGTCCTCCCTGTTTTACCCATGCCTACTTGAGTTTCCGCTGGGTGCTCTGGTTTCTTTCCACAGTCCAAAGAAGTGCAGGTTATGTGAATTTGCGATGCTAAGTTGTCAAAAGCCGTGGTTTGTGTGTTCATTCTGCGATGGACTGGTGTCCTATCCAGTAATTATTCCTGCCTTGTTACCTTTGCATTCTGGGATATGATCAACCTCCCGCAACCCCACTCAAGATTAAGCAGGTTTAGAAAATGGTATACACAAAATTGCTCTCCTCCCAGGTATACCGTGTAATTGTGCACTGCTTCCTTCTTGAAAGCTGTGAAGTCAGTTTTTTATTGGTGTCAGTGGGTGCCGGAAGTATTCCCCCCCATGAAGTTCCAATCACTTCGAAGCATGTATATTCATTCCACCAAGTCTATGAAATGGACATTTTTTTAGCACTGCAATAGCAAGTTTCAGTCCGGGAGATTAAGAAGTAAGCTGACATATACCTCCATTACCGAAAATCCTGAAATGCTGGCAAATGTACCGTTTTAAAATGAGGATTTTGTCTGTATTTTCCAGTACTGGTATACCACACAACCATACTGTTCTATAAATAGTGCTGCAAAGCTACTTCTGTTTCTGTATTTTTTGCACTTAATTCCACAATAAACTATCACAAAGATTTCATAAGCTCAGTAGCATTAGATGCTAAAAATTACAAAAAAATACATGTGTTTGTGCCTCAATGAGGGTGTCATAAGCATCTGGATTTGTTTTTTATTTTATGCATGTAAGCACACTTTATCACTTTTCCATGTGAAGCAATATTGATCAACTACTATCAAATATTTTAGTTCCCACTCTGTCCAGTGTTGGTGGCCATCTTGTACCTGATGCTGCCTGGGTTGTCCACATGACCCTGAGTTAGATAAAGTGGATAGAGATTGATTGATTGGAGTTTTACTTCCTGTGTGTAAGCTTTTAAATTTATGCGCATTAAACTTTTATTTGCCACATACATAATTAAACTTGCATTTTCCTAGGTGCACTAACTTTTCTAACACTAGGGTATCTTGTGGCCCACCAACTTCAAGTAGAGGAGCATCAAGATGTTTTCAGTTGGGCAACTATTTCCCAAGATTTATGTAGTGCTGTGACGATGTGGGTTCGCTCCATGCTCCCATTGCTTTTGGGAGCCCTTGAACCCGACACCGTCGGTAATGTCACCGATGAGCTAAGCAGTGAGGCACAACAATGAAGCAAGGGGATGGTGCAAAAAGTGCTAAAGTGCTTTTATTTAAAACAACAAAACAGTTTTCAAATAAATAAGTGCAGTGTATCAAAATAAGTCATTAAATAAGTAATCTATTAAAATAGTTGAAAAGTGGAGGCTACAATCCATTAGAAAAAAATCTTTTAAAAACGAGGCTAAAACAATGGCTGGAAGCTGTCTTTTAAAATCATCCCGGTGCGTTTCTACTGGTGACTCCCCTGCTTCTCCCGTCCAGGCAATACACCAGGGGAGCCACCCTACCTGCATCTGACCTTCTCTGCCTTCTCCTGGAGGTCTGTTTGCCTCACCGATCCCTGGCTGCAGTGGGCTTCACCAGACCTTGACATGGGCTCCCCCAACGACCAGGGTGCTCACGCTGGGGGGGTTGATTTCCCAAGTCCCGACTCCCACTGTCTTCGCTGGCCTTATGCGGCGAGCCATTCTCCTTCTGGTCACTCCCGCTCTTCAACTTGCTCAGCCGGAGCAACCACTACCGACTGCCCTTGGTGTTGGCCAAACACCCCGCTAGGGCTCACTGCTCAGCTGCCCGTGAGCCTGTGCTCGCTCGTTCTCACTCTCTTGCACCGGCTTTCCACTCCCCGCTTCCTGCCGCTTTCTCCTGCAACCTCCATTCACTTTTTTCTTTTCCTCCTTTTTCATTCTAGCCACCTCGCGCTTCTATTTATCACGGGGACGTGGATCAGATGTGGCAATTAGCAGCTCCTGGGAACAATTACAGATGCGGATGACTCCTCACTTGTGCACTTAAGCGAGGATCGCCCGCATCACGAATTCCCCGGGAACCGATCCACCACACTACCACGCCCCCTTTCTAAGCCGCGAAGGTGGCGATTATTTATTTAAATAGTGACCTTCTTGACATGAACTGTGGACCTGCTACTCCACAAGTGCTTTCAATTAAACCACTAGTCTCTATGACATTCCCATATCAATTCACATTAGCTCTGTATGGTTTTCTCATTTTATGTTGTTTTCAAATAAATCCCAAGTGTAATGATAAGACAGATTCCTCAAGTCCTTGTCTACAACTTCACTAGTTGAGTCCTCCCTATTCTCGGTCATAACTGGTTTTGTGGGTAAGTGTTTTTGTAGCTGAGTTTTTCTTTGCTGGATCACAGCAGCTTTAATGCAACACCAGATCTGTAGTAGCTTGCAAATTTAATTTTTTTCCATGATCTGTTATTTATTTGCTGTAAAAATCAGGTCATTTACAGATGTATTGTTTCATGCCACTATCATAATTATAATGGTTTGTTCCTTAAATTTGAAACTCTGCTCAAGCCTAGGATGACATGTGGCACCTATGTGTATGCAATATGCCAGGTAAGCAAACTGGGGATAGTAATCTTTGTTCAAGTATTCAAAAATAACAAAAGGAATTGGAGTATGATTATTTTAGCTACATGTATTATTGTAGAAAACATATTTAAATTAATACCCTTTTATTAGGTTCATTTTTAGGACTTTCCAATATTTTGGGTATTTTAAAGCACAAACTTTAATCCTTATTAATCTTGGGCATACACTGCCAGCAACCTCTATAGATTTGGACACCCTTTTAGTACAGATTTATATTTTACACAAAGAACCAAATAGTACTTTGCCAAATTTTAGGTGCATTTTCACTATATTGTGATAGCCTGTCTGACTGCATGAAACAACTCTGCCCCTTGAGGACCAATTATGTTGAAACATGATATACTTATTCTTCAAGGAAATTTATCGAGACTAATTTTGGTTCTTTACCAGAATTTTGACATTGGTATCGATACCACTTTTCGGATCTCATTTCCAGCACCAAAACATTTTCAAAGCAAAAACGGATAACTCCAAAACACCCTCTGTCTTACTTTAGCCTCTCTGGTTCATCACACAATTGCCCACCCTCCTGGTGCACCGTTCCATCATGTTGCACTATAAACCACTTCCCTTTTGATAGCCAGGAAGTCCTGATCATATCAAAGTAATAAAGGGGGCCTCTCACGTTGAAGCACAGTTTTATTTTGTATAGTTTATGAAACAGGCGTTTTTCAACAACTGCAATAGCAAGTGTTTAAGAAAGGTAACATTTACATGTTACACCGGGACCAAAGATCCCATGACCATGTACCATTTTAATATTTGGGCTTTTTGGTACTTTTCCAGTACTGGTATACCGTGCAATCCTAGTTGAGACAGTTACATTTTCATTGAGACATCTTGAACAGATCACTCTGTATACAGTTTTAAAATTTCAACACTCTCCCAGTGAAAAGCATTGCCGAATTTGCAAACTCATCTGACTTGAAACAAACAAAAGTTCTGTTCGACTTCAAGTATGAATTAGTTCGCTGGTGCAGCTTTAAGCTGACAATAGTTACACCAATTTGTATATTTTTCTCTTTTTCACCTCCGGTAGCTGCGACTGATGGCAAACAGATCCCCAGTACAAGTTAATGAAACAAGAGCTGATGGTGTGTACGGGTAGGAAGTCACTGTCACTGGCTGTTTGAGTGCACATGCTAGTGCAGTCTGATTGCAGTGTGCAGATACTCCTGCATGCATCTTCCTCCTCCTGATTGTTTAAGTCTTAACAGGTAAGTGTGATATGTGGCCGGCCGTTCATCCCGGCCAATACCCCCAGGCCACCAGGTGGAGCCCTCCCTGCAGCATGGAGGTGCCCCGAATGCCAGCAGGTAATTCTGGACAATGCAGTTTTTATCCCCAACCCTGCTGGATGCCGTGGGGGCCGCTAGGGGAGGCTACAGGGAGGAATAAGGATTATTTGCCTTGCGCCCCGGAAGTACACTCAAGTCACATGGACAGGAGGAATGCCGTGCTTCCGGGGTGAAGAAAGAAGGATTTTTATCCGACCCGGAAGTGTTCCAGGTCACGTGGACAGAGAGGGTGAAACGCTTCCAGGTCATGGACTATAAAAAGGGACTGTGAAAGACCAGAGCGTGGAGCTGAGCTGGGTGGAAGGGTGGCAACGCATCTGGGAGTGTGGAGGATTGTATTGATTGTTTGATTATTGAGAGTATTGTGGAGTGTAGGTGCTTTGTGCACTTTAATATTGTCAGAATAAATAATTATTGGACTTTTACCTGGTGTCTGAAGACTGGTCAGAGGGTTCAAGGGGTCGAGAGGACCTCAAACTGTCACATAAGTTAAATGATCTTACTAGCCGTAAACATGTATAATGCAAGCAAGGAAAACAAAGGTTATTTTAAATCTTGAATGAAATACCCTTTAGCATGTGACATTGTGCACAGAGCTTATAAAGTTTTAGTCAGTGTTATTTATCTTATGCTAAACAAGCCTCACAGCTTCATTATTGACACATTATGATGATTTACTATTTAGTGTCATTATAATTTACTAGGGTGGCCAGAAATCCAGGTGACAGGGGCTTTCCCAGTTTCAGGCTATGAGTCCTAATAAATAAGTTAATAATATCAACATGTTTTAACAGTCTGCCCATTTAATAAACCACTTCTCTGCTGAAACAAACCAACACGGCAATATATCTAGAAAAGCATGTAAAAACTCCAAAGGGGACCACCTCATACCCCAGCACCCAGTTTGATATACAGGTAGTCCCCAGGTTGTGGACATCCGACATACGAACGGGGCTGCAGCTGCGACGCATGCGTCAAAGTAACTGCCGCTCAATCATCTTCAGCCCGGGGATGGTGCAAGCGGTGGCTGGATGGAGGCTGGAGGGGGTCGATATCACTGCTTGCGCAGTGTAGTGTCTGTCGGGTGGCAAGTGGTTTCACTGCTCGCCCACCACACACGGCTGCCCCGTTCGTTCTAGGTGGGTGGCTGATAATGCTGCAAGTGGTGACCCGGTTGTGGGTGAACGGGGAGGCGGGGGGTAGCATTGTAGTGTGCCTCGGATGGCTGCGTGTGAAAGGGGTCAGTGGTGCGGCGGACACTGCAGGCAGCATACTGTAGTAGAGGTGACTGATGTGTGCTGGTGATGAACTGCCCGTCGCTGCCCTCATTCATTCTCAATAGCAAGCCTGCTTGTAATGTTACGCACATAGCAAGAGGTCCAGATCTAATTCTGCAGATCCAGAGCGTCCGGATGACTTTGATTTATGCGGGGACGATTCCAGTTCGGCGCGAAGACGATTCTTCGTGTCATCAGTTCGCACACTTCTCGATGGTCCGGGATTTTTCGGGTGATTTTCTGTGTAATAAACTGAATAAGTTATAGCGTAATGAAAAATGCAAAATTAGATCTGGACCACCCTATACATCAGACATGTTGACGACTGGTGCCTAATCTGCTGTGATAGCGTGTACAGTGCTGTACAGAAGAGCTCATGTTAACCTTTTGTCTTCACCCTTCAAGAATGTCTCTGAAACACAAATCTGATGCAAGTGCTGGTGCTACAGTAAAGAAGAGAAAAACCATCACCATTGAAAATAAAGTAGAAATAATAAAAAGGTCAGAAAGAGATGTAACTCCATCATTCATTGGCAGAGCACTTGGTTATAGTCGGTCAACAATAACATTTATTAAAGTAATGTACCTGTTCCGACTTGCATACAAATTCAACTTAAGTACAAACCTACAGTCCCTATCTCGTACGTAACCTGGGGACTGCCTGTAATATACGTATAATAACACAGTCAAAACTCTGATGGGGGGAAGCTTCATTAAGAACTTGTGTTAAATTTGAACAGCAACAGCTTCTCAAATATGACCAATAAGCAGATAATTACAGACATTTATTTGTGTCCACATCAGACATTGAGAGGAATCTTATGTGTTCATTTGTGAAAGTGTGTGTTTGTTTATTTTTACCTGTACCTGGAACCCTCACTTTTGATAATGTTATAAACCAGGCATTAAATGAATGAGCATGTGCTTTATGCGTGGGCATACATGCTACACAAATATCCCAATTTAAGACTTTGAAAATCTGGTTACCCTATAATTTACTAATGGAGGTCCACATTTACCTAGTACCCTTAGTGGACAGTAACTGTAATAAAGTTTGCCTTTCACTTACATTATGCCCTAACATTAGACCTATATAAAACGAAAGACCTGTGTGTGTGTGTGTGTGTGTGTGTGTGTGTGTGTGTACACGGAGCAGTTTGCTCAACCCATGCTCAATCACAGCCACTAGATGGCGCTTACATGCATCTCACTACGAAAGACTTGTGTGCTGAAGTTTTCAGTAAAAACATTGCCTGGAGGTATTTTCTTGAGACGGAGATTAGTAGGACTCATATGTCAGCAATACAGTTAAGATATCGTATTGCCAGTGCCTTCTTATGAAAGCCATCGGGACAGCAAGCACAGGTGGGTCCACATCCTCTGCCATGGGTCATTCTTAAGAGTTAGCTTGATGCCTCTTCAAGTTTACGAATATAGTAAAACTGCTAGGGACTCTTCGGGTTGTTTTTTGTCCTGAAGACCACACACAGCTAGTTTGTCATAACTGAATAGCTTTGCATGTCCTGTTTCATGAAAATTACAACAGCCAGGCAAAGAAGGAATTATCTACAAAGGTATTTTATTTTTTTACTTAGGTTATGTTCACTGCCAATTCCTAATTGTTACTATGTGTGGATATGGGGTGTGTGTGTTTGTGAGTGAGAGTGGTTCTTGTGATGGACTAGAGTCCAATCCTGGTGAGATGGCCTTTGGACCCTGCAATACTGATGGATTGAGAAGGTTTTAGAACCTTCCCTACTGAACTCTGAGAACCAAAGTCCTTCCATAGCCGTCAAACACACCTGAATGTTACAACGTGTACATTTTCTAATTTGTTTAAAAAAAACGCTGAACCCAAATTTCAGCTCATTGTAATCCTTGGTTCAGTGGCATGTGATAGTTTACATGGTTTCATTCTATAATACAGGTAATTTCTTTTTTTTCTGTCCTCTGTGTTTTGATGACCAACTGATGAGCTTTCCTCATTTTTATGCTACTGTTTAAGCTTTATTGATCGACCACTCAGATATTGAGCAAGCACCTGAATATTGTACAAGAGGGTACATCATAGAAGTTTAGTAGTTTCAGTAAAGGGTCAATAAAATAAAATAACTGCTTAAGAGCAGTGGTTTTTTGATAACTGTTGGGAGCATTTCAATAATTTGCTGAATTTCCTTTTCAGGCAAATAAAGCAATATCCAACTATGTAAATTTCACACATTGCTTGTAACTTAATCATATATGAATAGGATTATCACATAGAACACACTTCTAAGAATACAGGCATTAGAGGATGTAAAGGGATACCTAGCTGAGAAAATATTGGAAAGATTGCAGCTTGGTGGGACAGTTAAGGCAAATGGCTGCACAAGACGTTGAAAAGAGAGGGAGGAGGGGACAGTAAGAAAGAGCTCAGTATGTACTTCAGAAGAATAATAGGTAAGGGAAAGCAATGCAAGGGATAAGGAGTTGGAAGGGAGTCTGGAGTATGGTGAAAGTTCTCCAGGGTGTTAAACGTTGGGTCATCTAGCAAATGTCAGGTAGGCCTGATCTTCTTGAGAAGGGAGAGGAAGACTGACTGAGGCCTGCAGAAATTTAACTGGAAGCTTAGAACAGCTCCAGGTTTGCAGGTGGCAGATAGCACATGGCATGCACAGGTGGAATGTTGCTGAATGAAGGCATGTAGACTCCTACAGTATTAGGCTGCCTTCCACATCTTAGGTAAAGAGACACTGAAATCAAATTGTTCAATTAATGCTCTGTTTTAGATAGCCGCAACCTTGTGTAGGACCATTTGGTTTACATTCTTTCTGCTAACTCTATCCATGTCTAACAGTGACAGGGGGTGGCATATTCCTAATTCCTGTCTTGAACCCTGGCTACTGTTCAGATGTTTGTCTTTAAGCTCCACAGGCTGTGTGTTTTAAGAACTATTCCATTGTTGAAGGAGTTTTAGGGTTAATTGCAAATTACTTTTTTTTTTTTTTTACACCACTCTTAAATCAGTAGCGAGATTTAGATTCAGAACCAACATTTATTATAATTTTTTTCCTGGGATTATAAAAAGGTTTATTATTAACTGATTTTAATAAGATTAATGGTCTTAAATAGACTAAGATACATTGCCTCTAGATATAATATAATTTGGACAGCTTCATTAACATAACTGGCCTTGACAGTTTTTTATAATTCAGACTTCCCTGTGTGTTTGCACACAACAAACACAAGATGAATGCTGTTATTCTGCCTTGTTGCCAGGGAAACCATACTGAGACACACCTACAGTATAAGGTATATGAATCTGTACCAGAAGCAAGATTTTTCAATGAAAATGCAAAATTAAAACTCAGCAGTTCTGCAGTATTACAGTTTATGTACTGGAAAGGGATTTGGCAGTTTTAAAATGTTAAGTGTTGTAATTAAGTTCTATAGTGTGTGTATTCCTCTTTTTATTTGAAAGAAAAATATGCTGATGATATATCCTAACAGTATGATACACCGAATAAGAAAAACCTATTACTCGGTTCATCCCACTTAAATCTTTTTTTCTTAATTTTGCAAATGGATTTCAAATATCTAAGTGTCCATATTAACTCCAGATTTTTCAGAGGATGAAGATAACAGTGTACTCTGTAGCCACATTCTTCTTGGTCTTTTGCTTGAAACATGGAAACTTTCTTGTTACAAGACCTGACTTCTTTTTTCAGATTATTGTAGCTGCCTTTAATGGAGTAAACAGTGCTGGAGTTTTTCATAGCCCAACACTGGCAGCCATTCAAGTCTTGACTATGAAAAGCTCAAACCTGCAGTGTGAATACAACATTTATTTTTTTAAAAATCCTAGATTTCTGCTTAGACAAACTCCTCTCTCCTATCATCTTATGACACAACATTAGATTAAGCAGTGTTACACAATGGATGGATATGATTAACACTCCCTAGGTTGTAAAAGAGGATGTGTACAGACGGGACCTTTATTGGTGGGGCGGCCACTATAGCAAAAGGATAGATGGAGAATGTCTCCTGGAGCCATGTGTTCCCCCGATACACTGTGTGGTAGCCTCCCTCTGGCATAGCTCCTGTCTGTACTCCCACAGAGCAGTGTGGGAGTTGTGGTTTTGGTGGAAATCCCTGTTGGGGTCTTTGGGTACTACTAGAGGTAGTTGCTGCGGGCTAGCTCCCCTCTTGGGAGGAAGCTCAGCATGACACGGAAGTGCTTCCAAGTTATAGTGCTGATGTGCTGGAGGTATACCCAGGTACAGGATAAAAAGGATTGCACCACCTTCCCCAGGTGAGTCAGTCGGAAGTGGAGTCGGGCAAAGCTCACTGTGGAGGAGAAAGTGTATGAGAAAAAAATAATAAGGAAGAAGAATTACTGAAGGGGAAGACCTGTACAAAAGTATTGTTGTTAATACAAAGTACCGCATATACTTGAGTATAAGCCGACCCAAAAATAAGCCGAGGTACCTAATTTTACATACAAAAACTGGAAAAACTTATTGACTCCAGTATAAGCCTAGGGTGGGAAATGCAGCAGCTACTGATAAGTTTCAATAATTAAAATAAATACCAATAAAATTACCGTACATTAATTGAAGCATCAGTAGGTTAAATGTTTTTGAGTATTTATTTCAAAGAAACAGTAAACTAGCTCTGTAAGTGGAGAAGAGGGTCAACAAAAACAATATGGTATCTCTCTCTTTTGCTCGCTCTCTCACTCGCGCGCACACGCACATGTGTGTGTCTCTCTCTCGCGCTCAATGCACAGAGAGAGACTGAACACGTGTGGAAATCATTGGCGTGCAAAAAATGAAAGGGAAACTGGCTTGTTCGTATACCGGGGGGCAGCGGGACCTGACTCAAATATAAGCCGAGGGTGATGTTTTTCAGCACGTTTTGGGTGTTGAAAAACTCCGCTTATATTCAAGTATATACGGTACATTAATTTAAGAGTAGTTTAGAGTAGTTGTGTGAAGGGTTTTTGAGGCCACCTATTGGCCATAAGGCAAATTGAATTATTCTGAACAATATGTGTGTGTGTTGATTTTTTTAGGAGTATTGTAAACTCTGTCTACTTTTTAGATATCTTAATAAGGTACAGAGTTCTGTCTGGAAGGGTGAATAGACCCAGGTTTCATTGTGGGGATTGTTTTATCTTGTCCACCTCAAAACTGGGACTTCTGGCATCTGTTGCAATCAAATATAAATATGGAGGCGTTTGGTATGAGAGATTTCTGTTCCAGAACTTAAAAATAACGACATGTAGGTCATATCTCAGAATATGAAAATAATTAGAAATACTTTTTTTTTTTTTTTTTTTTTATTACTCTTTTGAACATCACATTCTGTTGACCTATATTGGGCTATTAGATCTTTCTAGCTTTGTCCATCTCCCCTCTACTCGTAATGGTTATGTAAGTATACTTTTCAAAAGAGTAACATACTTAAGAGATTGATTAGCTTAGTCTGGATTTATACAACCAAGCAGACTGTAGAAAATTTTCAGCTGATATAGTTTATGGAACCCTAGCAGAGCCTTTGGGAGCAGGAGATGGATGACATTATCAGTGACTACACTAGTGTCTCACAATAAACCGTTACATACATTTTGTTCCATTTTTCAGGGTCCTTCTACTGTACTTGCCAGTGAGAAGCAAAGCTTCATCTGAGTGCCGTCTTCATTAAAACCTAATGTTTTGTTTTTTTCCTGTAATTCTTGATCTTTAAATGCTGACTTATTATTCATTTCTATCTGGCAATGTTTTAGATATATTCCTTTACTTTAGCTGATGTCCTGGTGAGAGGTTCAAAGGAAATCTTCAGTTACATCACTGATTTGAACTCAAAGCCATTTTTGACAGTTTTTTCAAAGTACAGTAGTGTAAAAAATTGTTGTGATACTTATTGGTGGTCATAAAGTCAGAGTGAGGAAAAGTCATCATTTAACACAATAGAAATGATTAGTCTGACCACTGCCAAGGAAATGTGCAGAACTGTTACCTCCTTTTCAAGTTCCAGTTTGTCAGGTGTACAGGTACTGCCAAAGAGAGATTGAGGCCTGAATTCTACATGGAAAGTATCTGTAGCCAGTTACTCAAATAAAAAAAATTGCTTGTAACATCTGAAACTGAGCAGAAGAATAGTTATACCTTGAATTCTTTTCATCCATCCATCCATTTTGTAATTTTGGGTTACTGTGTGTAGTTTACATGCTTGTGTGTAATTGATTCCAGAATCATAAAGTTGTGAGTGTTAGGTTAGTTGGAACCCTTTACAAGGATAGACTTCGGCTCCCTGTGATTCTAAACAGAATAGTTTATCATTCAAGTGCCTATAGATTGACTCTGCAGCTATTCCTGTGCTGCTGCTTATAAAGAAACATGCAATGATCTTCTCCAGGTTCAGTACATAAGTATAGTTATTAAAATACAGGTCATTTTTTAGTTTTGATCCTCACAAAAAAGTTCACAAATACAAATTGATAACGTGTCCAATTTTCATTATTCTTTACTTTTGTTTGGACCGATTTCAGAAATTCTAAATGATGTAAAATGGCTGAGGTAATAGAGTATATTCATTATACTAGAAAAAAAACTGGTTTAACTCCCTGAATATTATTTTTTATAATTTTTTTTAAAGATTTTGATAATTATACTCTAGTAATAACATAGCAGACTCTTTTGCTGGGTTAGATTCTTTAGACCCTCTTGAATCGTTGAAACAATCAATATTTGATGTAGCCCATTATATTACTGAACTTGTATACTGTATTAATTACTAACTCTTGTCAACAGACATACATTATATGGTTTTAAAACCCCAGTCCCTGTAAAGAATGGAGGCACCTTGACCTACCCCTTAAGAGCTACAACAGGGCAAAGTGGGAATCGGGGATGGCTTTGTACTTTGCATCATTCTGCACATCCTAAGCAAAATCTGCCAAAAGCTGGTAGCCCTCCCTAATGAAAAGATCCACTGGTAGGTATGTTTCCAACCTTATTTTTCAAAATGGCGCTAAGAAGTCAAAATAAATGTATTTTTACATAAGTGGAATATGAGAAGGGTAGACTCTGGACTTTTTAGTTTGACTTCAAATTCAAGTTCATGTTTTATTGTCATACAGTATATTGCAACAACATTCTTACTTGCATGTCTCCCTCAGACTAGTTACATTAATACGTTATCAACACCAGGCAAAAAAGACAATGGATACAGCATCATACATTATTACCATATAAGCCAAAAACATACATTTGTCAGTATGAATGGTTGTTAAGTAAATTATTGCAGCAACCTCTGGAACTGCACCAAATCAGACACAGATGCTGAGAAAAATGTATCTTATTTTTTAGAGACTAACTACAGCATAAGGAGGAAACTTTTTAGCTTGGAGAGAGTCTGTGCTTCACCATCAAGTGGAAAGGCACAAACTGTGGAAGGGAGAACAGAACTGAAAGCTGCAGTAATAATGACAGTGTTCACTCTGCTTACTCTGAATGCCAGTCTATTTTGAACAGTCTATTTAGTGGATATAGCATAGTGAGTTTAAACCTCACATCTGTTTATTGTGTGTGTAGAGCTCATACAATCTCACTGTGTCTGTGTGGCTTTCCCTCCATACCCAAAGATGTCTGGTTATTAACAAGTCCAAATTGACCTAGTGTGTATATGTATGTAAGTGAATCCTGTCATTAAGTGGCACTTTGTTCAGGGCTATTTCCTGCTTTGCACCCCCTACTATTGCAGTAGTCTCCAGTTCCATGTGACTCTAGACTGAATGGGTTATGTTACAAAAAGAGTGTGTCTGTACTGTGATGCATTCATGACCAGATCAGAATTTGTTTCTGCCTTGCACCATTCACTTTCATGCAGGTGGATGCCATTAATCGGTTAGCAGTTTATTGACAATTTAAAATTTGACGCCATTCAGTAATGTAAAGAATAACAAACTAGTTGTTAAAAACAGATCAGTACATGGCCAAGTAGATAAGATTTAAAGGGCACCTAAGGTGCATCTAATTTGTTAAATAAGAGAAATGGCAAAAGAAAAATATTAATTTTCCAAAGCCTATTACTTTTGCAGATTTGATATGACTGCTGCGACTCTATGAAGCAAATGGTGTACACCTTAGACCTACTAGCGTTAGGTCTGGTTTACAGTTTCTAGCAGAAACTGAACAAGAAGTAATTAAATTGATAGCTAATGTTAGTGCCTATGCAAAGTGTTTTAACTTTTCAAATTAGATTTCCATACAGTAAATAATGCATTGCAGGAAAATTATTATTACAACAAAACTAATTGGATTATAAGCTATAAAAGAATGGAATGACATTGTCACCTTGGTAAATTATATTCCCCTTTATAAAAATATCAATAATGTAATTTATCAGTATAAACAAGGGGGCTCCGCCCCCTGCTCGCTTCGCTCGTCTACCCCCGGCGTTTTGAACCCGTGCCCGCTGGGCAGCCACGTGTGAGGATGACGCACGTTTAATATGGAGCGTTCACTCGTGTCACTGTGGGGCCCCCCACTGTTAATACGGAGCTCCGTCCATACTATTATGCGGTGCATTGTGGACTACTGCGGACCCCATAGTGTTTCCCGTTTCAGTTTGTATCTCGGTCAGTCGAGCTTTTGTTTTTGAAGCTTTTGAATTCCGGTCTTCATTATCTGTAACCTGCTGTCCATGTGTTTGGCCCCCTCGTTTAACCTGTTTATGACGTTTTACTTTGCTTTCTACTCTGTCTTTCGTTTCTGATCTCACTTTATTCTGCTTTTGTTTCAATGACACCTGGTCCGTGGTGAATATATTTTCCCTTTTTCGAGTAATAATTTTCATTTGTTTGCGATACTGTGATGTTTATCGTACTGTTAATAATGCATCACTGTAATGTGATTCACCTATGCTGTATAGTTTGGACGTGTGAGGATGACGTATGTTTAATACGGAGCGTTCGCCCGTGTCACTCTGGGTCTCCCCACTGTTACTACGAAGCTCTTTCCGAACTATTATGCGGTGCATTGTGGAGCACTGCGGACTCTGTAGTGTTTCCCGTTTCACTTCGTATCTCGTTTAGTCGAGCTCTTTCTTTTTGGAGCATTGCCTGCCTGGTCTGCGGCATTTTAGACGCACGTTGTAGGCGCCTGCGTTCATTAATTATATCTAGGCAGGCGCGTGTTTGTATCTCGGTCACTCGAGCTGTGTCGTGTTGAATCCGTGCCTGCTTTGCCTACGCAGTTTGAGACGCGCGTTGTAGGCGTCCATGTTCATTAGATCTGTCCACGTGAGCTCAGTGTCGAAGCTGTGTTAGTTGTTGAGCTGTTTGGTTTTGGAGCCGACACAGTTTTGCTTCCACGGTTTCAGACGCGTGTCCGTACCATCTCGGGTTTGATGTATGAACCTTTGTGGACTCCGTAGTGTGTCCCGTTTCACTCTGGGGCGGGACGTTGACTCCTCTTGTTTTACTATGTCTTCTCCTGCGCCTTCACCACGCATTAGTGCCACTCACAGTATGGCAGCGACGCCTGCGCCTTCCGTATTATGTCGGTTTTTACCATGCTGTGTAGGCGCCTTTGCCTTTTGTACTTTACCGCGCCTTCTGACGCACGATGTAGGTGCCTGCACCTTCCGGGTCCGCCTCCGCTGTGTCGTGTGGATGTTTAACTGTCGTTGTTTCTGCCTTTATATTCTGTATCTCGGTGTGCATGTGTTTCGTGCCTAGGTTTTTTTGAAGCTGTTGCATTCCAGTTTTCATCATCTGTAACCCGCTCTCCATGTGTTTGTCCCCATTCTTTAATCCCTTTATAAAGTTTTACTTTGTTTCCTACTCTGTGTTTTATTTCTGACCTCGCTTTATCCTGCTTGCGGCATGTCAGACGGTTCGTAGTCTCTCCCGTTTTGCTCTGGTGCGGGGGGGGCTTTGTGTGGCGCCTGCGCACGTGCGTAGTCTCTCCCGTTTCACTCGGGGGGGGGGGGGGGCTTTGTGTGGCACTTGCGCACTATGTCTTTTGCGTCCACGGGCAGGTCCCTGCGTCCATATCCGGTTTACCATTCTCATTTAGTAATATGGACTAGCCAGTGAGCTGCAATGTAGCTTGCTAAAATACGCCCCTGACTTGTGATCAGATCACTTAACTGACCTGCAGTTGTAATTTGGGCACGTATTTCTAAAGCACGTTGGCTGTGTATCCATAATAGTAAGATGCTACTTAAAGTTCACTTATTGTCATTATCAAGAGATGTGGGTTAGTAAATTTCAGAATGCTAAGATAAAATATCAAGTTCTAAAGGATCTTAATATATCCAGTAGTATTCAAATCCATCATTTTTCTGGGCCTGCTTTTTCCATTTAAAAAAAAAAAAAAAAGCTTGGAGGCTGGAGCCAATCCTGGCAGCATTTTGTCTTAAGGCAGAAGCCATTTATAGATGTAATTAAAATCTATTGCAGAGCAATCCCATGCACACATCTGTAGTTTCTGATACCATCCTCTTTAATAAAATCCCTGTGTGCGTCCATGTGTGTGTGTCTTCTGGTGAAGTGCACATGCGCGGTGAGACACTTCAAAGCAGATGCTTCAAAGGCCGCCTGACGCGTCACACAAGACAGAGTGGGCGGGACCTATAAAATATCGTGCGGCCGATCCAATCGGATTTCGGTAAATGAGGTAACACCTAAAACATAAGGCATGAAAAATCCAATTGGGTATTGAGACGCGGAGACTAGCTTCCCCAAAGAGGTGGGATTAGTGTTTGTTGTTGTGCAAGTGTTCACTCTGAGGATGTCAGATTTGCGATTAAGAAGCATGGCCCAGGAAAGTGTAAAGTGTCAGTTGTTGAAGGGGTTTTCCTAAATATACGAATTTTCATGATATTACAATAGGATGACTTTTAAAATTTGATTTATTTTCGCGCACATAAAATCCGTTGCTGGGGAGAAGCCACACATAAAATAATCAGCTGCACGCCAGCACAGATTAAAATACTTGCTGGGGAACTGCACAGTACTTGCTGGAGAGACGCCACAGCAAGCTAAAATAAAGAGAGGCAGGATAGGAGATCTTCAAACGGAAACAACTTATCAATCAACAGCCACAGAGGAGAGGATAAGTGTAATATTAATTATACTTACTGTATTGTCATATACGTTTCTATTTTATTTTTATTATTATTTTACTTAAGGCTTCTTGCAAAAATATTTCTGTGGCCGTAAGGTAGTCGGTGCCTGTCGTGGCGGCAATCCCCAAACCCGTTGGTGGACACCAGCGGTGAAGGATGCCGTCAAGCTGAAGAAGGAGTCCTACCGGTCCCTTTTGTCCTGTGGGACTCTGGAGGCAGCTGATAGGTACCGGCAGGCCAAGCGGAATGCGGCTTCGGTGGTTGCTGAGGCAACAACTCGGGCATGGGAGGAGTTTGGGGAGGCCATGGAGAACGAGTTTCGGACGGCTTCAAGGAGATTCTGGTCCACCGTCCGGCGTCTCAGGAGGGGGAAGCAGTGCAGCGTCAACACTGTGTATGGTGGGGATGGTGCGCTGCTGACCTCGACTCGGGACGTTGTGGGTCGGTGGGGGGGGAGTACTTCGAAGACCTCCTCAATCCCACTAACATGCCTTCCAATGAGGAAGCAGAGCCTGGGGACTCGGAGGTGGGCTCCCCCATCTCTGGGACTGAGGTCACTGAGGTGGTCAAAAAACTCCTTGGTGGCAGGGCCCCAGGGGTGGATGAGATACGCCCGGAGTTCCTCAAGGCTCTGGATGTTGTAGGGCTGTCTTGGTTGACACGTCTCTGCAACATCGCATGGACATCAGGGACAGTGCCTCTGGATTGGCAGACTGGGGTGGTGGTCCCCCTCTTTAAGAAGGGGGACTGGAGGGTGTGTTCCAACTACAGAGGGATCACACTCCTCAGCCTCCCTGGAAAAGTCTATTCAGGGGTTCTGGAGAGGAGGGTCCGTCGGATAGTCGAACCTCGGATTCAGGAGGAACAGTGTGGTTTTCGTCCTGGTCGCGGAACAGTGGACCAGCTCTACACCCTTAGCAGGGTCCTGGAGGGTGCATGGGAGTTCGCCCAACCACTCTACATGTGTTTTGTGGACTTGGAAAAGCCGTTCGACCGTGTCCCTCGGGGAATCCTGTGGGGGGTGCTCCGAGAGTATGGGGTACCGGACCCCCTGATAAGAGCTGTTCGGTCCCTGTACGATCGGTGTCATTGCCGGCAGTAAGTCGAACCCGTTTCCAGTGAGAGTTGGACTCCGCCATGGCTGCCCGTTGTCACCGATTCTGTTCATAACTTTTATGGACAGAATTTCTAGGCGCAGCCAGGGTGTTGAGGGGGTCCGGCTTGGTGGACTCAGGATTGGGTCACTGCTTTTTGCAGATGATGTTGTCCTGTTTGCTTCATCAGGCCGTGATCTTCAGCTCTCTCTGGATCGGTTCGCAGCCGAATGTGAAGCGGCTGGGATGGGAATCAGCACCTCCAAATCCGAGACCATGGTCCTCAGCCGGAAAAGGGTGGAATGCCTTCTCAGGGTTGAGAGTGAGATCCTGCCCCAAGTGGAGGAGTTCAAGTATCTCGGGGTCTTGTTCACAAGTGAGGGAAGAATGGAGCGTGAGATCGACAGGCGGATCGGTGCGGCATCCGCAGTGATGCGGGCTCTGCATCGGTCTGTCGTGGTGAAAAAGGAGCTGAGCCATAAGGCAAAGCTCTCAATTTACTGGTCGATCTATGTTCCTACCCTCACCTATGGTCATGAGCTATGGGTAGTGACCGAAAGAACGAGATCGCGAATACAAGCGGCTGAAATGAGTTTTCTCCGCAGTCATCCGGGAGGGGCTCAGAGTAGAGCCGCTGCTCCTCCGCATTGAGAGGAGTCAGATGAGGTGTCTCGGGCATCTGATCAGGATGCCTCCTGGACGCCTCCCTGGTGAGGTGTTCCGGGCACGTCCAACTGGGAGGAGGCCCCGGGGAAGACCCAGGACACGCTGGAGGGACTATGTCTCCCGGCTGGCCTGGGAACGCCTTGGGATTCCCCCGGAAGAGCTAGAAGAAGTGGCCGGGGAGAGGGAAGTCTGGGCATCTCTGCTCAAGCTGCTGCCCCCACGACCCAACCTCGGATAAGCGGAAGAGGATGGATGGATGGATGAAAAAAAAATTAAGACAAGAAACAGAATGAGGTCAAGGTCCCTTGCCATTTAATATAGACTGTTCCTACTAATGTTTATGCACTACTGTTCTAGCGGCCGTTATTGTAACGGGCTTAATGTCTAGTACAATCTAAAATTCTAAAATCTTTGGAATGTGGGAGTAAATTGAAGAACATGGAGTAAACGTGCTTTGATAAGGAGGAAGGAACATGCCAATGTATACTGATAAGCCGGAAACTGAAAACAAGTCTCTGGAACTGCAAGGCAGCAGTGCTAAGCACTGCACTGCTTCCATTCAAATCCAAATGGGTCAGATGACTGCAATGATCATCAGGTCTTTTAACCTTAATTTATACATTTAAAGACTATGTTTTGTCAATTTTGTTTAATTGTAAACTTGCCCTAATAATTGTTAGATTGAGTCCATTATAAAATAAGGAAATATTGTGAGTGGTCTCCCCTAGAATTTCTCGTATTTGAGGAGTTAACCGCAAGACAATGATTGTATTTTTATATTATGTATGTCAAAGAACCAAAACATCAAATCGAATTAATAATATATTGAACAATTATTTTAAAAGTAAATTTGAATAAATTGGACTCTGCAGCTGCATGAATAAAAGGTAAAGTACCACTTCCGGTTAGCAGAAATAGTCCAAAAGTTGATAGAAATCTATGTTTTGTACTTGTATGCAAAATTTGGTTGATCTAAGTGAAACCGTACTCAGGTTATCGTGTTTACATACACACACACACACAGACATTAATTCCAAAATGGTATTTTTGGACTCTGGGAGGTCTAAAAAGTCGAGATTTGTCAAAATCTCAAAGTGGAATTTTTGGAGGATTCCAATACCTTCCCAATACTTTTTCCAGTACCTTCATATACAAGAAAGTCAGGGAGGTCTAAAACATCGAGAGTCATCAAAATCTCGATATCAAATCTTTGGATGATTAGAATACTTTCCCTATACTTAGTATACGAGAAAGTAATAAAAATGGACATGCAGTACATAAAATTTTATGATAGTGTCAGATTCTCAAGTGGTGTTTGACTTCCCTAACACAAGGTAGTGTATAGTTATCTCTATTTTGAAATGAACACCAAGTAAGGTTTTTCATGTTGTGTGTGTGTGTTTTTTACCCCTGTGATGCATGTTGGAGAATGTAAGAGTTTATATCTGTCTACATGTACTCCAAGAGGTAGCAGTGTATGTGTACTTCACTGTACAAGTATATTACTGGGTTCTGTAGTGCAGAGCAAGGCTTATTACAGTACACTAAGGCAGCCCACAATTATTTGCTATTTTGGAACCTGTAAAAGTATAACCTGGGTACACATGTTTGAAAAACAGTGTCGGACTCCTCATTTCATGTTTATTGACCCATTCTATAGCATAAAGAGCAGAGAATGTGTTCATTAGACTTGAAACCTGAAAAGAAAGGTTAAGGTTGAAATCTGTATTCTTTAATTTTAATAAACGCGCAAAAGATTTGTTTTAGTTTTAACATTCCAAAGCATGGTTCTCTTTTTTTATTTTGGTAATCTTAGTTTAGGATTTGATATTTTCAGCTACTCACATACGGTAAACATGCATTTCCACTTACAAACCTACAAAGACAGTTGAGTTTTAGTTTGCCATTATGTGACATTGCAGATTCTTACTTGTAGTTGCCTTCACAGTACATAAAAATTAGCACCACTTAAAGGGAAGCAGAAACAGTGTATAAAGTGAAATAACGAGGCAGAAGGCAGCTGTAAAGGATGAGCAAAAAATGACATCACAAGAAATTTCTGTCCTTTTGGATTGCTGTACTAATTAATTGCATACTGACCCTTCTTTCTGTCGCCCCTAGAGGCCCAAGACTGTCACTCAGTGTGCATTTTGTCTTAGCTAATCAACTGAAAGTCGTGTCTTCTTGACTGAGGTTCATTAGTGATGATTGTAAAAATGAGCAGAGTGCAAAAAGCTTTGTGGGGAGAACAAAACTTATTTTTTTTTGGCTGCACATACAGTGGTGTGAAAAACTATTTGCCCCCTTCCTGATTTCTTATTCTTTTGCATGTTTGTCACACAAAATGTTTCTGATCATCAAACACATTTAACCATTAGTCAAATATAACACAAGTAAACACAAAATGCAGTTTTTAAATGATGGTTTTTATTATTTAGGGAGAAAAAAAATCCAAACCTACATGGCCCTGTGTGAAAAAGTAATTGCCCCCTTGTTAAAAAATAACCTAACTGTGGTGTATCACACCTGAGTTCAATTTCCGTAGCCACCCCAGGCCTGATTACTGCCACACCTGTTTCAATCAAGAAATCACTTAAATAGGAGCTGCCTGACACAGAGAAGTAGACCAAAAGCACCTCAAAAGCTAGAGATCATGCCAAGATCCAAAGAAATTCAGGAACAAATGAGAACAGAAGTAATTGAGATCTATCAGTCTGGTAAAGGTTATAAAGCCATTTCTAAAGCTTTGGGACTCCAGCGAACCACAGTGAGAGCCATTATCCACAAATGGCAAAAACATGGAACAGTGGTGAACCTTCCCAGGAGTGGCCGGCCGACCAAAATTACCCCAAGAGCGCAGAGACGACTCATCCGAGAGGTCACAAAAGACCCCAGGACAACGTCTAAAGAACTGCAGGCCTCACTTGCCTCAATTAAGGTCAGTGTTCACGACTCCACCATAAGAAAGAGACTGGGCAAAAACGGCCTGCATGGCAGATTTCCAAGACGCAAACCACTGTTAAGCAAAAAGAACATTAGGGCTCGTCTCAATTTTGCTAAGAAACATCTCAATGATTGCCAAGACTTTTGGGAAAATACCTTGTGGACTGATGAGTCAAAAGTTGAACTTTTTGGAAGGCAAATGTCCCGTTACATCTGGCGTAAAAGGAACACAGCATTTCAGAAAAAGAACATCATACCAACAGTAAAATATGGTGGTGGTAGTGTGATGGTCTGGGGTTGTTTTGCTGCTTCAGGACCTGGAAGGCTTGCTGTGATAGATGGAACCATGAATTCTACTGTCTACCAAAAAATCCTGAAGGAGAATGTCCGGCCATCTGTTCGTCAACTCAAGCTGAAGCGATCTTGGGTGCTGCAACAGGACAATGACCCAAAACACACCAGCAAATCCACCTCTGAATGGCTGAAGAAAAACAAAATGAAGATTTTGGAGTGGCCCAGTCAAAGTCCTGACCTGAATCCAATTGAGATGCTATGGCATGACCTTAAAAAGGCGGTTCATGCTAGAAAACCCTCAAATAAAGCTGAATTACAACAATTTTGCAAAGATGAGTGGGCCAAAATTCCTCCAGAGCGCTGTAAAAGACTCATTGCAAGTTATCGCAAACGCTTGATTGCAGTTATTGCTGCTAAGGGTGGCCCAACCAGTTATTAGGTTCAGGGGGCAATTACTTTTTCACACAGGGCCATGTAGGTTTGGATTTTTTTTTCTCCCTAAATAATAAAAACCACCATTTACAAACTGCATTTTGTGTTTACTTGTGTTATATTTGACTAATGGTTAAATGTGTTTGATGATCAGAAATATTTTGTGTGACAAACATGCAAAAGAATAAGAAATCAGGAAGGGGGCAAATAGTTTTTCACACCACTGTAGTTTTTGTATGATATGCACTCTCACAAAAAAACGCAGTAAGTGTATGCATCCAGTTGGTACCCATTTCTGGATTAATACTATCTACAGAGAAAATGGATGGTACGTGTCTACAAATAAAGTTTAATGATACTGATAGCTGACATGAAATACATCCTTGCTCATTGTTCATTTCTGGTTGAGAATGAAAGAACAATAGCTTGCCTTTTAGTCAGTGGAAAGTTGAAGGTGGAAATAGTAGCAGTTTTATTTTTTTTTATTTATTTATTTTTTTTAAGTACATAAAGATACATAAAGTCGGTCCTGTAAATGAAGAAATGGGATAAGCATAAAATACACACCACATCTTTCCAGTTATATGTGCTAAAGCAGGCATGTGCAACCTTGACAGGACTATGGGCCGGATTAGAAAGTAGAAAGATTACGCGGGCCGGAGTACTTCAGGATATATATGTATTTCTGAAAATCGAAAATGCAAGAAGGCCAAAAAAAAAACAACAAATATTTATTAATATATTATTTAATAAAAACTCTTTATTAATGCGACGATTGAGATTGCATGGTGGTCACAAGCTTATCAATATTAGGAGATATTGTGGACGTGGAAACTCGCAACGTGTTTTCTAGGTGCTCATCAGTAATTCGCGTCCTGGTTTTGGATTTTACGAAGTTCATCCTTGAAAAAAGTTGCTCGCATTTATAGGTGCTGCCAAATAGAGTCATTCTTTTCTGAGCAAAAGCTGTGAGCTTTGGAAACTTGTCACGTGGGAAATAGTTTTTATAAAAGTCAAGTAATTCAATATCATTGAATTTTGATTTCAGGACAAGGTTCTCTTGTAGTTCAGTTAATTCCATTTGCAATGAAAGTGGAGCTAGTTCGACATCAACATCAAATGGACAAGAGAAAATTTGCAAGTTTGCTTCTTGATTTTTAAAATCACGGAACCTAGTGTTGAATTCTCCACTCAATGAATTTAATTCATTCGCAAACGATTCACAATCAAAATCTTCGTGGTTCGCAAGTGTGGGAAAATGATAAGTATTGCCTTCCTTTAATTGGCTTTCCCAGAGTCGAAGCTTATTTTGAAATGATTTTATGTGTCCATAAAGCTCATGAATCATTTGTCCCTGAGTTTGTAATTTAGCATTAAGTTCATTTAGATGTGTTGTTAGGTCGACAAGAAATGCAAGATCACACAGCGAGGGTTTGTTTTCTAGCTCAGGAATAGGTTTTCCTTTCATGTCCATGAAAAGAGATACCTCATTTCTCAAATCATAAAAACGTTTCAACATTTTTCCCTTGCTAAGCCAACGCACTTCACAATAAAATGTAAGATCTTCATGATCAGAAAGAACATCAGCCAGAAATTCTTGAAATTGGCGGTGATTTAGCGCCCTGGATTTAATGAAGTTTATACATGCAGTTATTGTGCCCATCACATGTGCAAATTTAACTGATTTTGCACATAAGTTTTGCTGGTGTATAATGCAATGCAATACCGACAAATCTTCGGTACTGATTTTGTTACTTGATAATTCGGTTTTTATTTGGGCAACAACTCCGATGTTTGGTCCAATCATCGATGGAGCTCCATCGGTGGATATTCCGCATAACTTTTCCCACTTTAAATCAAATACAGTAAAAACAGTTTTTACTTCCTGGAAAATGTCTTCACCCCTTGTTGTATTCTTCATTGGTTGGAGAGCAAGCAATTCTTCCGTACAATTGAAGCTAGCATCAACTCCGCGAATAAATATAGCCAATTGAGCGGTATCGTTGGAGTCTGTACTCTCATCAAGAGCAATGGAAAATGCTTCAAAATTTGAAGCAATATTTTTAATGCTTAATTTTATGTCACTGGCCATTTCGTCGATTCGTCGGGTTATTGTCCAACGAGAAAGACTTATCTTTTCCATTTCATGGCTTTTCTCTGGACACAGAACATTCGTGACTGCAGTAAGGCATTCCTTGACAAACTCGCCTTCAGAATATGGTTTTGAGTGCTTCGCAATTTTTTCGCTAACAATAAAACTTGCACGAACAATATTGTCAGCTACATCAGTATGTTTGCGGAATAACATCTGTTGTGCCGATACACATTTTTTCAAATTTTGTATCTTATCTGTTCTTAGTTTACCTTTGTAACTGTTGTAATTAGCGTGTTTTGTATTGTAGTGTCTTTTTAAATTGTATTCCTTTAAAACTGAAATACTTTCCAAGCATATCAAACAAAGAGGTTTTTCTTTCTGCATTATAAAAAAATAATCGTCAGTCCATTTCTCTTGAAATGTACGACTCTCAGCGTCCACTTTTCTCTTCTTTGTTGAAGCCATCTTAATTAGGGTTTGATCAAAAATTCACAAGTATTTGAAAGTATTGAAATGTAGGCCGATATAGCGTGAAACTCGAAACAACATGCAGAAAGGTACAGCACTAGCAAAAACCATGAAAAGACTGCGCTATGCTACACACGACAGCAGAGCAGAGAGATGCAGCAGAGTCAACGACTACGTGACTACGAGCTCTTGCACACTTTAAACGTGCGACAGTTCCGGACGTGCCGTAAAAGAGGGGGAAGCACAATATAAAGTACAGTGGACCCTTGACTTACGAACTCAATTCGTTCGCGAGGGCTGGTTGTAACTCCAGTTGGTTGTAAGTCAAGACTATTTTTCCCATAAGAAATAATGGAAATACCCATAATGCGGTCCGAACCTCCCACTGCAACACTTACTTAACCTTTTCATAATAAAAAAAGGGTTGTATAATGTGCATAATTTACCAAAACACCAATAATTTTTCTAATGTACTAACCAAAAAGTAATAAAAAGTGCCTAGCCTACCAGAAACAACAATTTCATACTGTACTCACCATTTAATTTGACATCTTTGGGCTGCAGGAAGGGAGGAGGATGATAATGAAACTGAAGGCTTTTTAAAGGCTTTCTTTAACTTGCGCTCAGGCATTTGCAATCATTTCAATAGCTTCTTTTGCGTTAATTTTAATCTCCTCCTGCCTACAAGTTATTCTGACGAGAATTTTTCTCAGCATTTCCTTGCGATGATACAAGGAACTGTTTCTGAACTCTTCTGAGACCAACCCCACTCCCCACTCCCCACTCAATGGGAACGACATGCTGAAGTGCGTCCTGAAGCGCGATTGCCGCGACTGTGGAAGCTTGCTTGTCCATTGCCGGGCAGGGATATCACATGCATATCACCCATCGATATCTTTTCTGTTTGCTTTGGCTGAGAGACTCAGCACAGCTTTAAGCCGGCTGTTGCCCCAGCAACAGATAAACAGTCTTCCATACGGAGTTTGGACTTTGGCATGTCTTCTAGTTGGGGGAGGTCCCAAGAGAGTTTACAAACCTGACATTTTATTGAATGAGTGCCGCATTAATAGGAATGTTTCTGTTTGTTTACAATCGCGCAAGCGGATACACGTGACCGCATTCAGGTCGTAACGCAAGATGTTGGTCGTAAATCAAAATAAAAATTTTGGTCGTAAATCAAGTTGTTCGCATGTCAAGCCGGTCGTATATCAAGGGTCGACTGTACTTCAGAAAGCACTGGCCGCATCATACTATCAAAAATAATCCAACAGTACCACAAGAACAAACAGGCATCACCAAGAGGGTTAACGGGCCAGATTCAATGATATTTGGAAAAGTCGTTGCGGGCCGTATAAAATCAGTACGCGGGCCGGATTTGGCCCGTGGGCCGTAGGTTGCACATGCCTGTGCTAAAGAGTAGTAGTTGTCGCTTTTCAGAAACAGTTTCATCCCAAGAACTATAAACGCACTCAATCAGTCCATCAAGTGCTCCTTGTAGAACTGTTTGTACTTATAAGTACAATTACCCCACTGTAAACTTGCACTACAGTTATAATATTGCACAACTTGCGCCACTTTATAAAGCGCATATGATGATGATATCATTTTTAAGATGAAATGCAGCAAAATGTGTTGCATATAGTATACAGATAAAACTTTAACTTCATTTAAATAATCAGTATTGTTAATAATTAAACATGTGAGGACACGGTGCCGCAGCGCTAGCTAGTTCACGGATAGTTCCTGCCTTGCGCTGTATTATTGCTGGTGCCAACGTGACACTGGAAGGATAGACGGATAGAATAATTAAACATGTACTACGAAGATATTTCAATGTTCCTTAAAAGTTTTGAAGAATCGGCGTTCTAAGCTTACAGATGGCTTAACGTCTATTACAGAGCTGATTGTGTGGCGATTGCGTATTTGGAGAAAGAAAAGTAAGGACAGGAATTGGAGGTTAGTACGTTTGAAAGAGACAGTACTTCTGTAATAAATTATTTCATCGAAGGTCGCGCATGGCGCAGCAAGCCTCTTGTGTGAGATATGAACAATCACTGCGCCACCGTGTTCCCATGTTTAATAACATGCTTTTATTCCTATCATCATGAAAAAGATATCACGTATACATCTCAGTATTTTAATTATTCAGAGAGCTGTAATATCACGAATGTAATGGATTCTGTGTCCTGTCAGAGAAAGAGAAAGAACGGAAGCACGTAGTGATTCACACACACAGAGCACATAGAAGATCAAACACAGAACAAAGCATTTAACGTCCTACTTTAGTTACGATGGGATTTGAGAAACTAGTAAAATAAACGATTTTAAGATGAAGTTTATGATGTTCTACTTTAATGACAAAATAAACTACGTGATTAAAGTGGAAATTTTGAGAATAAAGTTGACTTTTCGTGCTTTTTTCCCACTGTGTGCCTATTTTTTTTTTCTCTGTACCCTAATAAGCTTTCATATGACACTCAGACGGTCTGCTACGAGTCGCTTTTACACGCCGACTTTGATATGTGACAACTTCTTTCTTTATTTCGGGCACTGTGCGACTTTGTGAACTTGAGCTTTCAAGTTTCTCTGACACTATGTCACTTGATCAACTTTCTTTTGTTGATTATACCACTGTTTAAACCAACAAATAGTATGTTTTTCCTTTGCCTCCACTTGGTATTCGCTGAAATTCTTATATAGTTCTTATATGTAGTGGAAGAACGTGAAAGTTTGCGTACGCACAGATTCTTGCATCTGGATTTTTCTGTGCATACACACATTCCCGCTTTTGTGCTTACACCATGCTATAGTGTGAGTTCAATGCACAGCGTTATACATGAGGTCCCAGATGAACAGGAATATGTAAAGTGAGGTTAAAGTCAAGAAACATAATTCGTTAAAATGGACTGAAGCCAGTTTTTCCTTGTGCAGATGTAACTTCATGCAAAAGTCTAAAATGCTGTAAATCATGATTAATGCTACAGCTATGATGTTGTTAGAATGCATCACAAGCCATTAGGAAGTAGGTAATTTCTCACTTTATCACTAATCTTTCCCTCATAATAGCTGGCAGCTTTGGGGTCTAGCGAAAAACCTGGATGGTGTAACTGTCTAGCTCGTATTTATAATTACTGAAATTGTCATGTTTATGAAATTAATTACATTTTAGCTAAAAGTGAGTAAGTCTACATTTATTTCAAGGTTCAATGAAAAGAGAAATAGGAATCTGTTTAGGATTATCAGAAATGGTAGAAAAAAGAACTGAAGTAGTTTCACTGGAGGCCATTTACTGCATGTTCTAAATTCAAACAGGTTTCTGTTCCCTTCACCTCAATTCAGCATAGATCTCCACATTCTTCGTGACAGATTATTTATTTTTTTTTACATATTTTGTGAATGAACTGTACTGGTTATGTAAATATAGCACACCTTCTAAAAAATCTATTTTCCGCATAATATCAGTTTGAATGCACTTTGTATTGTCTGTTTTACTGGAATAACCCTCTGGGTAAAAAAAAATTTAAATATATAACGTGTTCTCTCCATCTGGGGGAACATGGTGATCCTATTACAACATATACTATACTTTCTAAATTATTATTCTGTGCTAGTAAATTAGAGTTGCCAGAGGTGGCTGAATTATATTGTGTACGCTCAGTTTTACAATACATTTAGCAAAAAAACTGAATCTGAAGTTGTTTTTTATCATCAAATGAATTGGAATAAGCTCATAAAAGTCTGAAATGAAAACATTATATGCTGGCAAATGTCTGAAAAATACTAATGAAAAAGTAAAGATTATTCCTAAAATGAAGAAGTAAAAAAAATGTTAGAGATACACAGGTTCTGCTGTAAAGGCTTCCCAGCTAATATGTTATGTCTCTACCTGCCCTTTCTTTTTTTGAGTGTAAGAATAGCCTTTACCTTTTTTCTTTGGCAGATAACATGCTAATGCAGCCCATAGTTATGAAATGCCAGAGGTAACACTATTTGTGCATTAAGTGCTATTTAGATCTTATTTATTCATCAATATTTACATTCTATTATAGTAGTAATAGTAAATTGTAAAAATAGTGCTAGAAATCGTAATAACCAATAACGTGTTCAACATTACAGACCCTGTGATAAATGGAGCATATTAGTTTCAGAATCACAGTATGAGAGCATATTTTCTGCCACTGTTATATATAAAACAGAATTCAAAGGTTTGTCTGTCATCAGTATCTGTTAGTAAAAGCTGAGTTTATGTTTGTTGATCAAAATAAGCAGTGATCGTGACAAAGCTCATAGTCTGATCACCAAGGTAATCAAGTTAGGTGCCTTTCCAAAAGGTAAGCTTGACTCTTATGGACTGATCTCTCAGATTTCTTCTGTTATATTTTCAGACAATTCTGTAGACTGAAATACCCGTCTCTTAATCTGATCTGCTAAGCAATCAAACACTGGCAATGAACTGGACATGTGTCCACATGCTTCTTTACAAAGCTAGATCTCAGGATCCTGAGGTCCAAGAAAAATTTGGCTGGATCACAGCTTCTTTTGGATACTGGGAACAAGTCCATAGTGATAGAGATATTCTAACAATCTTGGGTTTCTCTTTGTAAACTATTGACGTGTGGTAGAAATCCATGCAATGTAATATTACTTAAATGTGTAGCTTTACATGCATTACATTTCACATTCACATATTGCTTCAAATAAAATGATGCTGAACTGAGTATTAAAGGCAGAACAAAACCACTTCCTATGAAAAGTTTTTAGATTAAAAAGTAACTTTTAGTTTTGAATATTGTATCCTTGATATAGAGATGTGGATGCCTAAATTCCATTGTAGTTTTCCATCATTACCTTTTTAGGTAATTTGAAAGTAAGAAATGAACAAATATTATATAATATGAGATCCTGATGTGGAAACCATATTCAGCTGAAACACTTTTACAGTTTAATTATAAAAAAAGAGGTTGTAATACAGTTATGTATTTTGCCAATATGTTTTAATTTCTAATTAAAATCTTGTGTTTCTGCAGGTGACTGAATTGAATGAAGCTCTTTCAAATGAAGAAAGGAATCTTTTGTCAGTAGCCTACAAGAATGTAGTTGGTGCTAGGCGGTCTTCTTGGAGAGTCATTAGCAGCATTGAGCAGAAGACATCTGCAGATGGCAATGAGAAGAAAATTGAAATGGTACGTGCCTATCGTGAGAAGATTGAAAAGGAACTGGAAGCAGTGTGCCAGGATGTCTTGAACCTCCTAGACAACTATTTGATCAAGAACTGCAGTGAGACACAATATGAGAGCAAGGTTTTCTACTTGAAGATGAAGGGTGACTATTATCGCTATCTTGCTGAAGTGGCCACAGGAGAGAAGCGGGCAACAGTGGTGGAATCCTCCAAGAAGGCCTATAGTGAAGCCCATGATATCAGCAGAGAGCACATGCAGCCTACACATCCTATCCGACTTGGGCTAGCATTGAATTACTCAGTTTTCTACTATGAGATCCAGAATGCACCTGATCAGGCGTGCCATCTTGCTAAAACCGCATTTGATGATGCCATTGCAGAGCTGGATACCCTAAATGAGGATTCTTATAAGGACTCCACCCTAATCATGCAGCTTCTTCGTGACAACTTAACACTCTGGACAAGCGATCAACAGGATGATGATGGCGGGGACGGCAACAATTAAGCCAGAGGACTTGGCAGCTGCAGCCAACGCTACAACCGCAATCTTTATTTTTCCACGATAAAAAGGGGGGAAGACTTCCAGTAGTACCTTCTTATTGATTGCCTCTTCAACATTTGCCAAAACACCACTAGTGGAAAGTCAGAGTGGCTGTTGCTGGGTTCAAATGGCAGCCTCGCACTGGCATATGGACTGTTCTGTAGTACAAAAACAGGTGGAGCTGCTTATTTAACTTATTTAAAGTAAATAGATAGAAGTAAATTAATGAAAGATAGAACAAAATGTAAAACTTGAATGTGAACACCTCAAATAAAAAAAAAAAAGCTCACAAATGATGGTTCCAGTAAGCATACAGGAGGGTTGAATAGTCCACAATTTTCTTATAGCTTTTAATAGTGAACTTGCAGTTTCAGTCGGGGAGGGTGAAGGTAAGGTCATTTTCGTTCACTTAATAGACTCCTGAAAATGTGTGATCTAGGCACTTGGTGAACAGAAAGAAATTTAAAATGACTAGTTTCTGCACTCACCCTTTTAACTGTTTCTGATTATTTACTGGAACCATATCTCTTTGGGTTACGGCTTCTATAAAGACAGAGTATAAATGTGTAATATGAGAAATGATCTTACAGCAGCTTCGAGGTAATTTTTATTTCAGTTTTTGTTTTGTTTTTGCTTTTATTTTTTAAGAGATGCACTTGCCTATGATTATATTTCTCCAGTGTAAAAATGATTACTGCTCCATTACTCAGTGACATCATATAGTGCATGCTGGTGACGTATTTAAAGACAATAGCTTGGATTTATTAACTTATAATGTAGATGTTATGTATTCCTGAGAAAAAAGAAATAACTAGTGTTCAGACTGAATTTTTTTCTTTTTTATTTTTGTTTATTTTTATTTATTTTTATTTTTAAAATTTGCTAAAGTGCGCTATACCAAACAGTGATCGTTAACAATTAATTGATCTGTTATGGACGTTGCTCTAGTGACATGCAATTCTATATTTGATTTATTAAAGATAAAAGAATAAAAAAAAACACCAGTTTTAGCTTAATCTTAATGTCTGGTGTTTGTCATGGTGAAATTATTCTAATTATCACGGTGTAAATGATTTCTATGTTGTTCTTAGAATTAATTTTTTTTGTTTGTGATTTTTTTGTCATGTTATGCAGTGAACTATTTAAGGTTTGAACAGTGATTAATTTTTCAGAATCAGTGTTTCTGTAAGGAATTATTTCACACACGGACCATTTCCTAACCGTTCCTTCAATGATGGAGTATCTTGAATGTGTCTTTATGTAGCGATCGCACAAGAGCAAAATAAACTTACAGTTCTGTTCTACTGCACCACATTATGATTGTTTTGGTGACTTTTACATGACCCTCAAATTGCCTTACTTGTGCTTGTTAATGTTGATGAACGGTGTCTCACCAAATATCCAAAATATAAACACTCTGGGAGAGAGTTTCTCATTTTTTACGAAGGTTAACAAAGCCGTAGAATCAACTAACATAAACCTGTTGGTTCTGCATGTTTTGAATCCAGTCTTATGTGGACTTTAGTACTGAAAATGGTTTCAAAGGGGAGTATGAAATATTAAGCTTGTAGACATGCAAGAAAACATTTTTAAGCCAATTAGCTTAGTATAACTTTATCAGTTCTCATCCTGACAGGGTTCATGAAACAGTGTTTAAGTGATATTCTGTACTATACATCTAAATACTTTGTTTCATATTTGTACGCTACTCTGTGAGGGGAAAAAATAATTTTTAACGTTCATATTAAGTCTGCTTCAACCTACAAATCGTCAGGTTCTTCTTAGACACTGTAAAGCAGAAACAAAAGTGTTTTGGTGTTAATTCTGATTGAAGACTTGTTAGAAAAATTTAAAAAAGAAGAGAGAGAAAATCAGTTTTAAAGAATTGAAACAACTTGCCACTAAAAATGATCCTGTTGAGACTTTCTCTTGTGAAAAAAAGAAAAAAACTTGTTTGAAAATTTGCAGCATAGATTAATTTCACTTTCACCTAACAAGTCAAGATACCACTTTTTGGGGAGAATGGTATGCAGTAGAAAGCATACAGTTTGAGTGGAACACTGTTCTGGTTTAGCTTTTGAAGTATATCCTTAATCCCCACCTCTCCCTTTTGTCCCTTACACTGAGGTGGGGTCATGGACAACCCACTGAATAAGAAGGTAGGCCTAATTGGAGGTAAAACATTAATGACAATCAAGTGACAACAGCCTTTCATGCCAGAGTGATGTCCTAGTGTGTGATTAAAGGTATGGCATTAATTCTTGCTTTCAGACTTGTACAAAGATCACTGAGTACTGACAATTTAAATCCTGACACAACCCTGAAAGGGAATTGGAGAATATAATGAGCAGACACGGGTAAATTCAAATTTATTGCAGCATACTATCTTTCTAAGAATATTTTACTATGTATTTTATAATACATGTCTTTTGTGACTCTCCTTATGAAGTTAGTAAACGGATTGGGAGAGCATGAGGGGCCATGAGCTCGCTGGAAAAGGGGTGTGTGGTGCTCCTGATACATATATATATATGCAGAAGGATGGTAGTCCAAGCCTTTAGAGACCTTGTGCTCCATATTTTGCTATATGGTTGTGAAACATGGATGCTGTCCAGTGACCTCAGTCAAAGACTGGACTCCTTAGGTACTGTGTTTCTTCGGAGAATCCTTGGGTACCGCTGGTTTGGCTTTGTATTAAACAAGTGTTGCACAAGGAATCCTGAATGAGGCACCTTACCTGCTTTTTGAGGGAGCGTCCGTTACGGCACTATGGCCATGTAGTGCAATTTCCCAAGGGTGATCCAGCTTGCAGGATCCTCATTGTTGAGGACCCAAGTGGCTGGACCTGATAAAGGGGACACCCACATAATACCTGGCTGCGGCAGATAGATGGTCATTTCCAGAAGGTGGGACTGGACCACATATCTGCCTGGGGGGGATACTAACCGGGATTCCTAGCTGTTTCGTCATGTGGTGAATGCAGTAATGTGCTGTACCAGTGCATGCTCTCCACCCTAACTTGACCTGTACTTTTATAATGCTATAAAGAGCTGATTAGATAAGATGCCAGTTCTTAACAGGGCACACTAACGTGCACTAGTTAAAAATTCCATTCACCAGAACTTGCTTAACTTTGGGATGAGAGAGAGAAACTGAAGTACCCACAGAAATGTGGCATGAACATTGGAAGACAAGTGCAAACCACACAAATACGCAGTGGGCTATGATATAAACGTACGGTTATAAGGCTGTAGAAAGAACCAGTATATCTCAGAAAACTGAAACTAAACTAGAACTCATTTTGGGAAAGAAAGATGGAAATGTTGCCAGGTGAATGAAATATCAGATTTTACATCTAAAAATAACCCATTATTGCTTTCCTTGGATACCCAGAGCTAATCAGTTGAGAAATGTCTTTAGAAATTGCCTGATGTTTTGCTGTGTTTATTTAAAGAAAAAATAAATGAGTGAACAGTTTTTATTGTTCTCTTTAAGGGTTCAGTCACTGCCTAGTTCATATTTATATATAATTATTATTATTGTAGCAGAGATGAGTCTGCTTTAGCTTTCTGGAGGGCCCACCATTCAGAATTAGGCCTGTTCATTTGCTATTTTCAGAGAGCAAACCTGTGTCATTACATCATATATTTATGTAACTCTTCACCTTGGATCCCATTTAACTCTTTCCGTGCTTAATTTTTCAGTTTTCTTTAGCCATTGCATTATTTTCAGTCACCTTCAACCTTAGTAACTTAAACTTGACATTAGTACATCTGCAAAATAACTTTTGGCCCATTTGGAAAAGGATCCCACCTGCTGCTTTTGGGATAACTTGTCCATCCATGGTCATGGCTGGGTTAGGTATGTTGAAAAATGGATGGATACAGTTTATCACCATGCATCAAATCTCATTAGACAAAATCCATCCATCAATTCGTCCATTTTTTCCTAACTCACTTAACTGTTTGAGATCCCTGGACCTTTCAGGTAAAGGATTTATTAATGAAATTGATCTAATAATAGAAACATAACAAATAATTTCATAAGTGATACAGCTTGACATTAGTCACTTTTGTATTTTGCTGCTGCCATTCAGAATGCTTCTCTTTTGAGGGTGCCTAACTTATGGGCTGAGAAGGTACTCAGTAAAAATTCTACAAGAATGGTAAATGAAAAAGGAGAAACTACCAAGTTTATTCTAATTAGTCTGGACACAACTAGACTTCTTAATGCTCTGTTTTTCTAATCGAGTCCCAGCATTTCAGATTTTTCTGCAAGCTCTCTTATTAGCCTGGTGTGGTATCTGCAGAAATAAGGATTGTGTCTAGAACAGATACCATCACGTTAGCAGGTTGGCATGTTTTGGGCAAACATTTGCTCCTCATAAAACAAATCGGCAAGTTAAAGGTTAAGACTGGCTGCAGTCATGGCCCCCTGGAGCAATTTTGCTAAAGAATGAGAAGACTCGGTCTACTAAAGCATCCAATAACTGCAGGCCTTGGACTTGGAAGCAGCCAATCGGTGTCTTGTTGCCAAGGCTGAAAGAGGAATCACACCGCTGAAAAAGCACCCTGCTGCTCCTGGCTGACACAAAAAATAAAGGATTTGAGTAGCTCTAAACACCTGGCAGACGTAAGCTTAATACTTGTAGCACAGCAGTCACATTCAAGTCTTTTTAAGATGTGGGTGTGCAGGTATTTAGTATAGAATAAAATATTGCTGTATATGCAGTAGAAACATACTGTACAAAAATACAGGGAAACCATTGTTGCCATCTACACCTTGCACTCTGCTTATATTTATCCACTTGCATGTAATTTATATGAACATCTCTATACTGTTATAGATGAAAACCTTTGTAGTCCCAGCAGAGTGTACAACCTTTATGTCTAGTGTCTGGGCCTGAAACTCCACTACATTGTGCATGGAATTGTGTGTTCTAAGTTTTCTTAAGAAAGGTTTCAAGGTCTGTAATAATGCTTCATAAATAGGTACCATGTTACCATTGAAAGATGTTTACAAAGGCTCTGGGGGACACTACTGCCTGTTTTGGATGTATGGGAGATGCTTATTTTGGCATAAACGGGCACAAGATAGGTACTTTATTTCACCCCACAAGTACTTTAAATTTGACAGTAGACCCTTGATTAGTGATTAGAAATGCACAAAGAGGGAGATGTCAATATATAACCTTAAGTATAAATTTTACAAACGTGGAGACATGCTCAATACAAATGTGCATCACGATTAATAAAAACGCCTTAATGGTTACATGGGTATGGACACAGAATTTGAAGGGTTCAGAAATTTTATTAACTGAAAGCATTATTATAGTGTTTATAAGAATTACTTAACACTTTAAAATCCATTCAGCTTTTTTTTCCCCAGCACCTCCAGAATCACTGGTATGAGACAAAGCCTACATATGATATATTGTTCAACTCGTATTGATGTCTGGTTATGCAAGGCATCACATTTTTGAGTTTTGCCCCATATTTGTAACCCTCTATACCCAAAAAACACTCATTTTTCAGGTTATCTTTGGACCATATTTTGTGTAGGAAATTACACCCTTATGATATTGAGTAAACCAATGGGTATCTGCGGCAAAAATTATTGAAGAACTTGAAGTTGTACATGTCACATCAACCATATGCAAAGGTCCACCACATAATGGGATATGAGGGTTCAAGTTACTACTGTTCACAAAACTTCAAAAAAATTAGGATTGGTAATATAATCATGTGGTGTGTCCTTTCATGCTATTTTGATGTTACTGACCACAAATCTATTTTGATATTTGGTTCTTTACTGGCGGTTATAGCCCACTAAGAGTACCTTCTAGAAGGAAACATAAGCAAGTGGGGTATCATTTTAGACTATTTCAAGCTCAGTGATTATGAATAAGATGTTATTTTTGATTTTTGATCCTATATTAGAGATCTAGCCTTCTATGGACCTCTAGCAGTGGGTGAAAAATTACAAATTTCTATTACAATTGAGAATACTGTATTTAGCCCTAAAACATTTCAACAGAAGCACACGATTTAGTATTTCAAATGTCTGATGCAGCTATTCTTGTTTATTATGTACTTCAACCTCATGAATTAAAGCATTACATTTTTATGAACACCCTGCACTAGGGTGGCATACACTAATTTAGACTTTTAAAATACCTTTAATAAGCCAGTTTATATAATTGGTATTGCAATGTTTTTAGAGTTGTTTGATCTTAGTGATGATCACTGACTGCTTTGCTTTAGAGCTCGTGTTGCAAACTCAAAAGTGCAAGTGTATAAGTTGATAAAATCCAAATCCAAGTAAAGAAAATGTGTTGCAATCACCATGAAGCAAAACGATGTATAGACAGCACTGTTGGTCTTCATGTTTCAATAATTGATATGAAAAAGGTGGAAACTGAAGCACTCATAAAGAATAAAAGTGTACTTAGAAGCCTTATTAGTGATGCATAAGACACAAATAAAACTAAAGTTCTGAAAAGAGTGTAGTAGTTGATGTGTCATTTGTTGAAGGTAAAAAACTGCTATGATTTTAAAACTGATTCACTGAGGCAGGCAGTGTGGTGTAATGGTTAAGGCTTTGGACATCAAACCTTGAGGTTGTGACCATGAGCAAATCACTTGACCTGCCTCTGCTCCAACTGGAAAACCAAAAGAAATGTAACCAAGTGTCATAATGTTGTAGGTTGCCTTGGATAAAGGAATCCACTAAAAAAGTAAATGTAAGAAAACAACATAGCAACCAGACCTGGCACTAGAGGAGGATCATTCAATGAAAGGATGGTGTTCAGCATCTGGGAGGAATGTCATCCCGCATTCGTTAATTATATGCAGTGCTTCACTAATATAGCATCTAATTCTTTAACTATTTAATTAATTTATTTTTTTACTGTTGCTATGATTTTGCACTCCCTTCACCGGTTTTAATGTGTTCCATGCACATGCATCCTGAGTTCGTAAGTTACCAATACAGAAAGAATGAGCTGCCAAGTAATAAGAAGAAGAAGCAGCAAAACATTCAGTAGCTGGCATCACAAATACACAGTTCATTCACAAACTAATGATTCTTGTGATTAATGTCATGAAAAATATGGGAAGCCATCATGATGCGAAAAACTGCAATGTTAGTTGGTAGCCCATCAATATTACAGAAACCTTGCTTGAGTTCCACTTGTGTGGCTACTGCATAAATTAGTTAAGAATGGATTTGGACAATGACCTATAAACAATATGAAGAAGTTTTAACCCATGAAGTAAAGGTAAAGCCACATGCCAGGAATGCTTCCAAATTATTAGGATGGGAAGGGGCTCCACAACAGTTTTTCTGCACTGGCTCTGAGCTTCCAGATGCCCAGGAATTTGCAGATAAATGACAGGTTATACAGTTGGACTATGGTTTGATGTGTCTGTTGATGTATGTAGCATTTACATGTTTTACATATGCCTTTATGTTTCCTCATTAATCTAAAGAAATGTGGTCAAGATGGGTTCTGGTTGACTGCTATGCCATACAAGATATATTCCTATTTTGGTGACTTCAGTCATGTTAAGTTCGGACACGTTGTCTATACGGAGTACGGATAGATTAGTGGGTGCTGAATTAATAAATGCTTCAATGATGCATGGCTCTTTTTCTACCAAAACCTTCAGCAATAATGATTGTTTTTTTAGAGGCAAATTGCCGCACTGTTTGAAAAGTTTCATAGTATAGTCTACGTTTGTGTATATGCTCCCCATATTTTAAACACATACTATATATATATATATATATATATATATATATATATAAAAATACCTGGGCTATGGGGAATGTGCAGATATCAAAGGAATAAAGATGGTGCTAAGACAATTATGGCCACACTCACTAATAACTGGCGAATTTAATGCTGCAAAGCAAGCTTAAGAAGAATATCTTTGTACTGCAGGAAGAAGCTGGACTAACCAATATAAAGCACACTGGAGTAATATGCAACCTCTGCACAGATGGTGGACTGGATCTGAAATGACACTGCAGTTCCTGGAGCCATAGGAGTAGCGGCACTAACCATTATGTCGTCATCCCTAAAAACGTCCACGTTAAATATATATATATATATATATATATATATATATATATATATATATATATATATATATATATATATATATATATATATCATTTGGCAAATTGCCTTTGCCCAACGTTACTTTCTAAATTAGATCGGTCTTTTGAAAACATTTTTAACAACTGGAACAAAGCAATGAAAAGTACTGTTAAGTTTTGAATCTGAGATTTAACCGGCAGACTTGGAACACCCAGGTCACCAGACACATTACCTAAATAAGCAGTTTCAAAAATAATTTTATACCACTTCAAAACACACACACACCAGTCTGTGCAGGGAGAAATCCTGTGTGCTGAAGTGAAGTTCTGCTTATCGTCCTACACTTAAACAGCCCGGATGGTGGAATGAAGGTGTCGAGTCTGCGCTGTGGGAGTGTTCAAAGAGGCGGGAACAAAAGGCGGCGGAAACCACTGGTTTCTATGGAAACCACTGGACCTGTGTCATCATGGATGTCGTAGCTTGCTTGTGCGTATCAACCTTCGTTCACAGAGGCTTTTATTATTTTACATATTTTACATTTTCCTTATCGATATATAACCATCTCACACTCTACAATAGGCAGATTTAAAATAATTAATCCGACGCCTGTAGCGACCATTAAATTCGCGTATTTAGCAGTTAACTTTGCAGGAGCCGTCGCTTGGGTGCTGCCTGTATCCACTGGCCATTGTTTGGTTTTGAATTGTCTTATAAATTGAGCTATTAATTACGGGAGATTCCGAGGAGAATATAAATAAACAAAACTGTTATATTTGTGGAGAAATGGAATTCAGCTGTCTCGAAATATCTTAATAAGAACAAAACTGATAAATCAATACATTTTCTGCAGCAGGTAAAGTTAAGGGCTGTTGTAAAGCAGAAATCGCGACCATTCATCCTCTGGCAGACGCGCGAATCGCTTGAGAAAAACTTAAGAACTGAGTAAGTAGCGGTGAAAAAAGATAAATATACCGATCTTGAAATAATTACAAATTATTTCAAGATCGGTATATTTAAATTTTTTTAATAGATCAATGATTACATATCCGTTTCTAATCATTCTTAATAATGGAAGGATAGGTATAGTCCATAGCCTCTAAATATAATTATATACAGATGACAAGCAACTATAAAATTGAACTTAATAAGTGCATATCTTGTACTCATTTGTGTGATTAATTACAGTTAGGTCCATAAATATTTGGACAGAGACAACTTTTTTCTAATATTGGTTTTGTACATTACCACAATGAATTTTAAATGAAACAACTCAGATGCAGGTGAAATGCAGATTTTCAGCTTTAATTCAGTGGGGTGAACAAAACGATTGCATAAAAATGTGAGGCAACTAAAGCATTTTTTTAACACAATCCCTTCATTTCAGGGGCTCAAAAGTAATTGGACAAATTAAATAACTGGAAATAAAATGTTCATTTCTAATACTTTGTTGAAAACCCTTTGCTGGCAATGACAGCCTGAAGTCTTGAACTCATGGACATCACCAGATACTTGGCTACCTCCTTTTTAATGCTCTGCCAGGCCTTTACTGCAGCGGCTTTCAGTTGCTGTTTGTTTGTGGGCCTTTCTGTCTAAAGTTTAGTCTTCAACAAGTGAAATGCATGCTCAATTGGGTTAAGATCAGGTGACTGACTTGGCCATTCAAGAATTTTCCACTTCTTTGCTTTAATAAACTCCTGGGTTGCTTTGGCTGTATGTTTTGGGTCATTGTCCATCTGTATCATGGAACGCCGCCCAATCAATTTGACTGCATTTAGCTGGATTTGAGTAGACAGTATGTCTCTGAACACCTCAGAATTCATTCGGCTGCTTCTGTCCTGTGTCACATCATCAATAAACACTAGTGTCCCAGTGCCACTGTCAGCCATGCACGCCCAAGACATCACACTGCCTCCACCATGTTTTACAGATGATGTGGTATGCTTTGGATAATGAGCTGTTCCACGCCTTCTGCATACTTTTTTCTTGCCATCATTCTGGTAGAGGTTGATCTTGGTTTCATCTGTCCAAAGAATGTTTTTCCAGAACTGTGCTGGCTTTTTTAGATCTTCTTTAGCAAAGTCCAATCTCACCTTTTTATTCTTGAGGCTTATGAGTGGCTTGCACCTTGCAGTGCACCCTCTGTATTTACATGCAGTCTTCTCTTTATGGTAGACTTGGATATCGATATGACTACCCCCTGGAGAGTGTTGTTCACTTGGTTGGCTGTTGTGAAGGGGTTTCTCTTCACAATGGAAATGATTCTGCGATCATTCACCACTGTTGTCTTCCATGGATGTTCAGGTCTTTTTGCATTGCTGAGTTCACCAGTGCTTGCTTTCTTTCACAGGATGTACCAAACTGTAGATTTTGCCACTCGTAATATTGTAGCAATTTCTCGGAAGGGTTTTTTCTGTTTTTGCAGCTTAAGGATGGCTTCTTTCACCTGCATGGAGAGCTCCTTTGACCGCATGTTGTCTGTTCACAGCAAAATCTGCCACATGCAAGCACCACACCTCAAATCAACTCCAGGCCTTTTATCTGCTTAATTGATAATGATATAAAGATGGACTTGCACATACCTGCCCATGAAATAGCCTTTGAGTCATTTGTCCAATTACTTTTGAGCCCCTGAAATGAAGGGTTTGTGTTAAAAAAATGCTTTAGTTGCCTCACATTTTTATGCAATCATTTTGTTCACCCCACTGAATTAAAGCTGAAAGTCTGCACTTCAACTGCATCTGAGTTGTTTCATTCAAAGTTCATTGTGGTAATGTACAGAACCAAAATTAGAAAAAAGTTGTCTCTGTCCAAATATTTATGGACCTAACTGTATGTGTCGATGTGTTTGCCTAGTAGTTTATGTATGTATTTATTTATTTTTTGTATATAATAATGATGGATTGGTGTTCTTGATAGACTGGTACAGCATTCTTAAACTGGATTAGAAGGGTTTAATAGTGAATGGGTGGACAGTGCTCCATTAGTGGTGAGCATTCAAACTGCATAAGAAACTGGAAAGTCATAATTACAGGCATATAAAATAATACAAATAAAGAAAAAGAAATAATAAGATTTAAGAGGTAAACACGTGCATTCACCCATCTATACTGTATATGTTCACAAAGTCAGATAAAAATGCATTGACCCAAAGTGTAAGACTGTACAAGCTGCTACTTTTAATATTTGTAAAAACAAAAGACAAACAATAAGCTAAATTTTAAGTGCAAAACATACTTGTGATTGAAATAACATTATTAGTAGACCTGGTATATCAATTAAGGTGCCTTAAGTTTTGAAACTTGGGGAGACTTTGACACAGTATATTAAAACAGACAAATATTAAGACTGACAACTGTAAGTCTGGTGAGAAATAATGTCCATGAGAGAACAAAGCATTTTCTCAAAAAAGCCTGGAAATTAGGAGAGACTATAGATAATAGACTGACTGATGGTGGAATGGGAAATGGAAGAAGTAATCCTTCTCTACAATATTATTGATGATTATTTAAAATGAATTGATAGATTTGCCTAATCCACACAGTTCATCTCTGTACAGTTTGTTAATACAGATGAATGGACAAATGTTTTTTTACTGCCTTCATTTGATATAATATTGTATAACTGTATCATCACTGTATGCTATATAGTATGCATGTCAAGTTCATTGTGAAAAATCCTTATAGACAGATAATACTTTATTGTCCTCAAAGGGAAATTAAAGCTTTACAGATCCCCCAGCAGCAAACACACACAGGAATCTGTGGGTTGGTTAATGATGATAACAGAGCTTGCCATCTAGTAACAGACCTGTCAGTGGGAGTAAGATGGATTAAATTGTGATCAGATTATGCCCAGTTGTGCCACAGGTTTACATTTAAAGGCAGTTTCAATAACACCCCTCACCAAAATAAGGTGGTTGCAGCCCATAGAGACAACCAAAGATGCAGATAGTGAAAGATTGGCTGCTCAGTTCTTTTAAAGAGCTGTGGCTCTAATCCTGGAGGTGTTCCTGGTTACAAGTCCAGCAGCAGAACCTGAGTCTAGGCATGGTTCTTGCATTTGAGGTGTACTGGTCCAGGTGACAGCTAAAACAGAGGGGAGGCTTTACTCTTTGGTGATTTTGAAGTGCATTTCTTTTAAGATGCTTTCCTGTAGTGATATAAAATTTTTGATTACTCAGCTGAGAGTTTTAAATGACACCAACAATTTCCACATGAATCACAGTATGTTAAGTGCAGCTTCAAACAGTCCATCACTGATGGTGTATTTATGGATATGTAACTCTGTAATGAGCTTATGCCTGGTGCTACCAACATACATTTCAGCTCCCATATCTTGATCTTTAAAACATAGGTTCAGATTTTGAATGTGTGAATGTCTTTGGGATTAATGAAATTCACATTTAATGAACACAGATATGGAAAAAAGCAATACCATGTACAGTTTAAGTGTACATAAATTTCTAAAGCAATATATATCTTTATAGAATCATGGACTGAGCCATTGATACGACGGATCTCGTCATCGGTGTGTAGTTTTGTGAGTGTCCTTATATCGAAGTAAAGGACGCCCGACTGAGCGATGGCCATTTGACAACTTTCCAAAGAAGATTTGTTTTGGGATCCGAGTATTTGCCATGCGCACCACATGTCCTACCCACTGCAGCTGTGCAGCTTTGATGACTGCCTCGATGTCATGCATACCACTTTTACACAGCACCTCTGTATTTGGGACCATGTCTTGCCACTTCACATGAATGATTCTGCAGAGACAGCGTAGATGGAACTGGTCTAGTTTCTTCAGATTGTGGTGATACAGTGTCCACATTTCACATCCATATAATAAAGTCGTTAGGACAACGACTCTATATACTGCCAGTTTCGTGGACAGTGTAACTCCATGTTCATTCCAGAGGTGATTCTGAAGTTTACCAAAAGACGCGCTGGCTTTGGCAAGTCTTGCAGAAATATCGTGGCCATTGCCCGCAGAACTGCTCAGGACACTGCCTAGGTAAGTAAACTTGTCTACATATACAAGTGCTGTCCCATCAACAGTCACTGCTTGTTGTTGGAGGTGACTACTGAAAGATGCCTGAACCATGACTTCTGTCTTCTTGAGACTGACTGAGAAGAAGATGCTGAACAGGAGTGGGGCAAGCACGCAGCCCTGCTTCGTGCCATTGGAGACCATGAATTCCTGTGACATTTTGCCGTCCTCATCATGAAATTAAGAGACAATATTCACCAGATTTGTGGGACAGCCAATTTTATGCAGAATGAGCCAAAGTCCTTTTCTATTTACACAATCAAAGGCTTTGGTGAGATTAATAAACACAGCCATCAGATCTTTGTTTTGTTCGTGGCACTTCTCCTGAAGTTGTCTTGCAGCAAATATCATGTACATGGTACTAGGCTCAGGACGGAAACCACACTGACTCTCAGGCAGTATGCCATTTTTGGACACGTGCGTGTATAATCTGTTCATGATCACGCGTGCAAGTATTTTGCCAGGGATAGATGATAGGGCTATGCCTCGATGATCATCACATACTGAGCGATCTCCTTTACGTTTGAATATGTGAACCATCTATGCATCATTGAAATCTCCTGTCCCCAGATCTGCACAAACAGTCGTGTTAGTTTGCATGCTAGCTGGTGGCCCCCATACTTAAACACTTCTTGAACGAGAAGTCCTTTCCAGTCGCCATGCATTTGATGGCATGTAAGACTTCATGCTCAGGTAGGGGTATACCAAGTTTGTCAGCTATCTGCCACTGTGGTATTTCAGCTGGCACTCTCTCATCAAACGAGGATTCACGGTTTAGAAATGCTTGAAAGTGTTCGGCCTCAACGTTCCAAGATCTTGTTCTGATCCATGATTAGTAAACTGCCATCTTTGGATTGCACAGGTACACTGCCAGAGTCGCATGGTCCATACAAGGCTTTCAGGCTATTGTAGAATGCCTTCATGTCATGACGATTTGCTGCTGCTTGAAGTTCCATAGCTTTAGCTGCCCAACACCGTTCCCTCATTGCGCGAAGCTGGGCTTGGGCCTCTTTTCTTGCAGCAGCATATGCCTGTCTTTTGTCAGTGCAATGTTTGTTGTTAATCCAGAGCAGATGTATGGCATGCATTCTATCTAACAGCACACGGGCTTCAGAATCCTTTTCATCAAACCAGTCTTTGTTGCCCATTTTACGGAAACCGACCACATCCTGCAACTCGGCTATACACTGTGTTCTTAAACTGGTCTCAGTCACCACAGCCTTCACCAGTGTCAGCGAACTTGAACGTAAGTTCTAATTGTAGCTTCAGCTGTGTATCTGGGTTCTTAACTGAAGCCACATTTAATTTCCTCACTGCTGTTACACAACACTCTCTGCATGGTAGGCGGATCGACAAAAAGACGGAACAACGTACTAGTCTATGGTCTGACCAGCATGATGTACCATGCATGACCCATGTCAAACAAACTTCTCTGGCATCACGATTCCTTACTAATACATAATCAAGCATGTACCAGTGTTTTGAGCGAGGGTGCATCCATGTTGTTTTATGCTTGTTTGCTTGCTGAAAGACTGTGTTCATAACCACCAGTTTATGTTTGGCACACAACTCCAGTAACAGGGTGCCGTTTTAGTTCTCGTTACCAACACTACGACACCCAAGTACTCTTTTCCAGGTCTTATAATCATGGCCTACACATGCATTAAAGTCTCCAAGCACAAACAGCTTGTTCTTAAATGGGACAGTAGAAATGGTTTTGGTCAGCTCTGTGTAGAAATACTTCTTTGTCTTCATTAATTGCTGTCATTATTGGTGCATAAATGGAGAACAATGTGGCTTGCCCCCTTTGAGGCAGATCGAATGTCATGGACATCAGGCAAATTGAGATGACAACTGGTGAAGCAGACAGCTTCGTAGCTATGGACTGTTTAATAGCAAAACCAACTCCACCCTGTCTGGGAATGCCTTCTGGTTGTTCAATGCAGTAAAAGGTACAGTATATCCACCTCCGACTTCTGTGAACTATGAGTAACCAGAAATACGTGTTTCGCTGAGTGCAGCAATATCGACATTGTATCAAGGGAGCTCTCTGGCAATTATTGCTGTCCTTCGCTCATGACTATCTGTTTTGTTGAGATGGGTACGGACATTCTATGTGGCCAAACGAAGTGCTGGTCGCTGTTGGTGATTAGTCTTACTCTTGCTCAGGTTTCGACTGCAAACTGGATATCCAACTGGTCACGGTCTACCAGTAGGAGGAGATGGAAATAGCATTTGTTTGAGGAATCTTTTATATCCTCGCCTTATTCTCAAAGAGAGCAGTGCTATCCCTAAATTGAGCTGCTCTGGCACTCAAGCAGGACACGGACGTTGCAGTAGTTCCAGGTCTACAACAAGTGGCCATCACACTTCGGCCGCCTACGTGCAGGTTTGCGACTAGACACTCCCAGTGGTATCCTCCACCTGTGTCCATCACCACTCTCCCATCGCCGCAGGACTTGGAAAAGACGCAGGACACCACCAATAATATACCTTCACTTGGAGTGGATTATAGTGAGAGATGCTTGTGCAACAAATCCCACTCTCTCTTGGCACACAAACCAATGTCCACAGGCACGAAGATCGCGACGTGTGGTCTAATAAGTATGCCCGCAGCAGGCTGACCAAAATTGCAGTCGAGTTGACGTGCCGAATCGGCTTTCTGCCCATGTATTCTGTCAAAGCTGCCTACAATTACTTCACCATTGCCTGTGTTAGCCACCATTTTCAGGGTACTCTTTGAGTCTGTGCACTTCACGTAATGCCTGAAGTGGTACTTCAGCCGAGGCCTTCTCCACTGATGGCATAGCCTCAAAGAGCTATCCCCTACTTGACATTACACCCCCACACCACTGTGAGGTACAGGTCTGGTTTTGTGGAGGATCTTTATAGAATAAAACATAATTATTCTTAATAATGTAAAGCTATAGTACAAAAAATCTGCATTAACAACAGGGAGAGAAGTGTTTCCTTAGTAATTAAGGATCAGAAAAGAAGATGTATATTGGATGTTGTGGTAAAAGTATTTGGATAGTATTGATAAAAATATCTCCTTATTATTAGTATTCTCCTTTGAACTGCTTAGATCTCCCTTGCCCTACAACCTAAAGCCTTTAGTTTGAAGGACAGTCTAAGAAAGATAAGACTAAGCAGGGGTGTGTCAGGGATATCTGGGATGGTCTGAATAATATCAGCAACTTTCAGTTTAATATGTAAGTATTTTTGCTGTACCACGGCTCTACTCACAGTGTGTTAAATACCGTAAAGTGTCTTATGAGCTGTCAGGAAATCCCTATGGTGTTTTGTTACTCAAGCACAAAAATAGAAAAGTAGAGGGCAAAAATAGAAAGTAAATAATAGCAGTTCATTAAGCATTAAATTGTCAAGTTCCAGAAAGACTAGCCGGCTTTATGAAGTGCACCTGACATATAGTTAATTTTACTGCTGCTGTTATTTCTGGTCCAGTGCAGCAATATTTATAAAGACGTCTGTATTTTAAGAACACATTGTCAAAATGTGTCAAGGCAATTCTTGATTTTTTTTTATCTTGGCAAGGTACATCATTTTACAGCCTTTTTATATTGAAGTAAAGAGATCCTCAGAAGAGGTTGAGTTTTTAAGCTTGGCTTCATCTATCTACTCAGCGGCCTCTCTGTCTGTATACTGTGGATAGGTAAATACTATAGATAAGGCACAACAGCTTGCTTACTTCTGGTGCGTGGATGTTACATGTTGGCGTAAACAAGAGACATTTGTGAGTAATATTTCTAGCTTTCTACTCATTTAAATATACTTTAACTTCCTGTTAGTGTAGCTGTAAAATTACAATATTTACTTCTGACGAGACCTTGTTTATTCAGCTTGTAAAATGGTGGAAAAATCAGTATCACTCAAAGAAAGCAGAACATGTCATATTGTATTATTTTCTCACCCCTTGATGCGGTTGTCGTCCACTTTTATGTTTTTGGATATCATAATAAGGTTTCCACAGCTGTTTTTAGACCAGAACACAATTATTTTGCAGACATCATCACATGAAGTGTTTGTCGGAAGAGAGTATTTCAAATAGCGAATGGCTGAGGCAGCGCGTGCTTGATTCTGTATACTGGTAATTCTCTTTCCGATCAGCTGCTCTGAGTGGTGCAGTGAGAGTAATATGGAAAAAGATGATCCGCTGTGGCAACCCCTAACGGGAGCAGCTGAAAGAAGAAGAAGAAGAAGTGAGAGTAAAAACGCTAAAGCAACTATGGTATTTAGAATACTTTGGCCACTCCGTGGACCATTATATTGTTACAGGTTAATTACAATCAGATGCCTTAAACTAATGAACAATATGTGGTTAATTTCAGTGTATTTGGTAAAGCCGGCGTTGTGGATGTAAAAAAGAAAGGGAAACCACCTGGGAACAGCAGCACTGCTGTGACGCTGGGTGCCGCCAGTTTGCAAAACCGAGTGGAGAACGTACGCCAGGGTTTTAACTAGCGTGAAAATATGCATGGCTTTACGCTAAGTTTAGGTTTTATACATCGTGATTTGAGCGTGGAAATGGGCTTACGCTACATTTTTGTGCGTATGCACCGTTTATACATTGAGGCCCCTGGTCTCCTATGCCTGTCTGGATTAGGCCTCACTCCAAATGGAATACCTTAACCCACAGACCTACTTTAGGTTTGCAGGCCCAAAAGTGTATTACACAGGCCTTACCCTGAAAAAGACAGCGCTTGAATGGCAGCTTATGTTTCTCTAATACCGGTATATATCTTTCAGCATTAATAGTGCCTTCCCATATGTGTATCCTTTGCAGGCCATGTGCACTAATGCACCCCATACTATCATGGCTTTTGAACTATGCACTGTTAACAAGCTGGATGCTCCCTCTGCTTTTTAGCCTGGAGGACAGGACACCATGAATTCCAAAAAATTTCTAGTTTTCATTTGTCAGACCACAGGACAATTTTGTACTTTTTTTCAGTCCATCTTAAATAAGCTCAAGCTCACAGAAGGTGGCGGTGTTTCTGAATCATAGTTTTTATGTGGTTTCTTCTTTTGTGTGGCAGAATTTTTACTTGCATTTGTGGATGCAGCAACAAACTGTGTTCACAGACAATGGTTTTCCGAAGTGTTCCTGAGCCCATGCAATGAGTTCCACTACAGAATCGGCTCTGTTTTATAATGCAGTGCTGCCTAAGGGCTGGAAGATCACAGCCATCCAGTATTAGTTTTCAGTCTTGTCCATGGCATACAGAGATTTGCCCAGATTCTCTAAATGTTTTAATGATATTATGCACTGTATATGAAGAAATCCCCAAATCCTTTGCACTTTTATTTTCAGGAACGTTATCTTTAAATATTTGCACTATTTGACCAAGCAGTCCTTCACAGAATAGTGCACCTCTCCCCAGCTGTACTTCTGAAAGACTATGCCTCTCTGGGATGCTCTTCTTATACCCAATCATGTTACTGACCTGATGCCAATTAACCTAATTAGCAGTGAAATGTTCCACCAGGTGTTTTTTAGCATTGCACAGCTTTTCCAGTCTTTTGTTGCCCTTGTCGCTACTTTTTTCGTCAGACCAGTGAACAGTTTTCCACTTTGACTTAGTCCTTAAATGATCTTGGGCCCATCAAATTGACAATGAGCATATAATTTTCATTAAACATATAAAATTTCTCAGTTTCAACAACTGATATATTGATTTATTCTATTTTCAGTTAAATATGGATTTAAACAATTTGCAAATTGTTGCATTCTGTTTTTATTTCCATTTTTACACAATTTCTCAGCTTTTTTTTAGAAATGTGGTTGTGGGTTGTATCTCCAAGCTACTGTATACCGATGCTTTCAGCAGAATGCACCTTTAGATAAGATGTGACAGAACTGGCAACAGGACCTTTCCGTTAGATTTTTAGGTAATGAATGAAGTATTAATAAAACATATTCCTTAATTTGTGGGAAATAAGCTTTTAATTAATTCATAATTATATATTGCATACATCTTTCTTGATGTAGGCTATTCAAAATGTATCTTGGCAAAGACGATAATTGTGGGCAATGTCGGTAGTCACTTGCTTCACTGGACACATGTCTTAGGAATGCCACCTTGAACCTTATCAGAATAAAATTATTGGAATAAAATAATAATAAAGTCAAAGGAATAATGATATCAATGAACACCCAGGTCTAGCTCTTGAATCATGGGTTCAAAATAGAAGTACAGACAGAAGTAAAAAATATTGTGAGTATCACACCTTAATTTTGTAAGATTTAAAGGCCATAAAAAAGTATTACTGTCATCTGTAATACTTGGTATTTTTTCCATATATCTATTTTTTTTTTGCTTGAAGAAATATGGTGTGTCATCTGTGCTAAATTTACCTTTAACAGCCACTGTACTGTATAACTCATTTTCAAATTAGTCCTTCTTTTAAATTCACCAGCCTCACACCATCACCTGTTGCTTTTGTGTTTGAACCAGTTTGACACCAACTATGACTTGAACTCTTATTTGTTTTGCATGAATCACTAGCCTACAATAAGGCAGTTTTTTCAAAAGCTCCCTAAAACTCAACATAATTATCCACCTTAATAAAATGACAAATGTCTCTGTGTGTTTCTGTGTATCTGTGTGTCCATCCATTTGCTGTGTCTCAGTTATATGCCATTTGGTATGGGATTCATAAAAGCAGTGCTGATGTTGGTGATGTGCCATCTGTTGGAATGAAAAAGTACATGCATTACAAAACACATTCCAATACAGGGTGCACTACAAACGTTAACGATGAATTGCACCATACAGAGAGTAAATGCTGGATGGACAGAAATCAGCTTATTAGATTTAAAACTGTCTTAGATAGGTAGCACAGCAAGTTAATATATATGTCACTATGATCAAAAGATTTTGTTGCATCTTCATGAAATTAAAGCATGTTGTAGTAAAACACAATCTCTTTTATTTGAACACTAATACCCCTGTACATGTTAAATGTTGTTCAATCTTGTCTTTAATAACTGCTTGTGATAGTTGTCCTGCACGACATATTAAGTTAATCAAATAGGCTCCTGTCTTGCCTACAATGTTACCCAAATAGATTCTGACTGCCCGTAAGCCTGTAATTCAAAGGCATGTTAAGTCAAAGCATGGATAATGTATGATCAAGTGAACAGGTTTCTGGGTAAGTTCAGTGTTCTACTGTATCTTGCATCAGTTCTTAAGAATTCTGAAAGTTTCAGGGTAATGCACTAGTCAGTAATAGAGATCAATGGGAATATGATGTATCCAGTTCATACAAAATGAATACGGGAAGCCAGACATTCACACTACGGCAATGTTTGCCAAAGCTAAGGGGTTCCAGTCTTATGTTGTCAGTTCATTGGTTTGTTTTTTTCTCTCTGATTAAAAATTTCAGCTGCTAAGAACTACAGTATTGGGCAACATTGTTTCAGATTTAATGGATTGGTTAAATTTGTCTGAGTGGTCAAGTCTATTGCTTGGTCACATATCATATTTGAATTTACATTTCAGAAATGTATAGAGTGGAAGTGGCATTGAATGGGCTGGTGAAGAATTCTTCTACATCAGATTTTCAAATTCAGTTTCTTCAGGACTTTAGTAACTGCACGCTTTAATTCCAACCAGCTACATAATCAGAACCAAATCATTTCTACCAATGGAGCATTTTATATCCATCCATTGTTGAATATGATTAATCCAGTTTAATTTCCTGGTGTCAGAATATTTGCCAGCAGCATCAGGCATAAAGCCAAAACCAGCTAGACACAGAACACTAGTCCATTGTAGGTCACACTGGAACAATAGGGCAATTAATCTATTATGCTTGATTCTTTTATGTATGGGAAAAGCTGGAGTAAATTGTTTGGAATTTGAACCCAGTGTCACTGAGATTTTGAGCAACTGCACCAACCATGCTGGTACAATGCAAACTCTCATTAAACATATAATGGCAAGAAAAGTACATTATAGTACATTTATCAGTCAGGAGGTTCATTGTCCAAGCTCCAAGTCCCTGTATCAGAAGTATCCCAGCCATCCATCTGTCTATTATTTTGGTGACATTTGAACCTAACATGTAGGACTTTGGTTATTGAGCCACTTCAATGCTTTCCGATGTTATGAACTTTTTTGCATATTAATGTGTGACCTCACTTATTATTATTAACAGTTCACAACTTGAATACCAAAACAGTTACCTTTAGTGGCAGGGTGATTTTGACAATGCTTTCCCAGAGAGACTACATGCAAACACAAGTGCATCCTAGAATTACTGATGGTGAAATAGAAGGTAAGTATTGACCAGACCTGTGCATATCATATGAGTTCCATATTTTTTAAAGATAATATTCATTTGCAACAATTCTTTTCCAAGACTAGTGAACCAAGTCTAAAATGGCTATATCACATAACCAATTTAATTGGGGAATATATTTTTACCTGCTTATTGGCAGAATATAGAAAAACATTAAGCTAGTAAGTGGGTTTTTGGGAGTACTGCTTCTCAGTGATGCGTAAAGTGCCTACTTTATACATACATGATCAGAATCCAGTCACATGGTATAATACAGAATGCTTTATGAAAAACTGAGAAAGGAAAAGACAGTTCATCAAAACGTCTAATATTTTAGCCTTTTAATTATCCTGCTGAGGCATCATGTATGGAAGGCTCCAAGTTTACCCCTTGCCATTATTGACATGTATTGATTTCTTAATAGGGCTCTGTCTTGTATTAGTGTTACTTTGGTCATTGTATCATGTGTATTGATCATATTGCAGTTTACTTTATAATGTTATGAATTTGTGCAAAGAATCTAAGAATGCCAAGTAACAGTAATATGCCAAGAACTTTTATTCTTTTTAGTGTGAAGTAACCATCAAATGGAGTAACAAAGAATTAGAGAGTCTGGTGTCTCATAAAACTAGCTTAGCTGTGATGCAAAAGCAAGAAGCTCAAGACGTGACACCAATTGCTCAATTCTTTAGAATTGGTTGTGGCACTGGTTGTAATGACACTGTGGACTGGGAACACCAAGTACGTGATTCTTATCCATGAACTATTTTTTTGCCACAGCACCTTCTGGAGTCTTTTTCTCCACAGTGACAGGAATGGTGATTTCAGCAGCTTCAATAGCTGGTTTGGCCAGAGGAGCTTCAATTGTCAGTATTCCCTCAGGAGACAAAGTTGAGGACACCTTATTCATTTCAGTGCCTGTAGGGAGACTAAAAAGAGGAAAACAAGCCATGAGACCTTTTCTTTAACTGAACATATATTGTCAGTAAAGTTGTTAGGAAGACCTGATCTTTTTATAGTACTATGTAAAGGACCCTTAATCCATTCTATTATTTAATGTTTGAAAAATTATATAAATATTTGCAAACTCAGTAGAAAACTACAGACACATTAATTTAATCTGCCCTGAAGTCACCCATCCATTTTTCTAAGTAGGTTCCTACAAAAAAAGGGTGCCCGGTAACTGGAGCCTATTCCAAAAAATCCTATCTACACTCTGGAGATAATGCGCCTAATATACATAGACCAGTGACCACGTTGAGAGTCAAAATACATAATATGTGTGAAGTGTGAAGTTTCAGTATTAGCCATTGACAACCATCATTCACCCTTTGATTTCTCCAGTGCCATTCAAACTATGCAACCTTTCCAGCTGGGAACTAATCTGAAGAAGATGCACTTAGATTGCTCAACAATATCCTAAATCATGGACTTTCTAAATGACGGGAGGCAGCTTCTTAGGCTACAGGAAGTGCTACTGGAGCTTTTTTTTGCCTTCAGGCATTGGACTGTATAATGCCTCCTTCTTTCATGGCCATTGTCAGTCTATACAACTATATTGTATTGGTATAGGGAAAATATATCTCTAGGGACAATATAAAGTAAATTAACAGCACTTATGCGATAGTTTTCATTTTATTTTTATTCTTTTGCACTGTGACTTTATTTTATGTGTTGCTGCTGGGGTACAGTTGTATCTATCTATCTATCTATCTATCTATCTATCTATCTATCTATCTATCTATCTATCTATCTATCTATCTATCTATCTATCTATCTATCTATCTATCTATCTATCTATCTATCTATCTATCTATCTATCTATCTGTCATGACAGCATCAGTTATTGGGAGTATTATTTATTATTATTTTTTGTGTTGCTGCTGGGGTACAGTTCTATCTATCTATCTATCTATCTATCTATCTATCTATCTATCTATCTATCTATCTATCTATCTATCTATCTATCTGCCATGACAGAATCAGTTATTAAAGTATTATTTATGTGTAAAAGAATAACTGATATTGACACATTTTTTGCCTTTCATTGTTTTTGCTGCATTGAAGAAAAAAGCTTTTTATGATGAATTTTAAAATGTTTCATCTGTTCATAGTCCAGCAATCACATGTCATGTTGACTGTCATTATACATACTGTACAGTGGGCATTCAAAGATATATTGCCTTGCTCACTTATGCTTAAGGCATTTCATTTTGTTTTTTAATCAAGCCTGATTTGAGATAGCTTTTTGAGGGTTGTTACCTTGAATATTGTGCAAGGAAATTAACTGTGGCTATGGGATAAAATTAAATATGGTAGGTGAATTCTAAAGTATTTACTTCAGAATCCCTAGCTATGCCACTTGTCCATGGCACTTTACTGGAAAAATGTGTATATGTGACCCAGTGTGAAGGAAAGCTGAATAGCACTAGCCAAGGCCCAGGAGATGGGCAAGAATAGATTATGTTTTGTATTATCTGGAGTATATCATCCATTTTTGAGTCCATGTTTTCTATTACAGGATCATAGGAAAATGAAGTTATAACAGTATTTATAATGTAGCATCTTGTAAATCAAACCCATTTGCTTGTAAAATTTGTATTGGACAATCTGTAAAAAAATTCTAGAGAAGGAAACATTCAAGTATTAAACCTATTAACTTTAAATCTACAAATGGCCCTCTAAGATTAACATTTGGCACACCATGGCTTAGTTAAAAAATTACATACTGGCAAATTTGTGGGTGCATGACACATAATCAGGAGAATAAAATAATTCTTAATGCTTGGGATACCCCACAATAGCCAGATTCTGGGTGGGGCTGCATGCCTGTGTAATGATCAGAATGTCCTCCAAAGCTGTTACTGTACATTTTTTGTATATTTTTCAGAGCTCTGAGTGGATGTGTGCCTTTCCAAGCATAACTCTGAATTATTTTCTTAAACATCCTGATGTATATGGTGTTAATTTTTCTCGTAATGCACTACCTGCATAATGTCAGTTGTGTCAGTCAATTGGGCATGTTAACTGCTCAGTGACATCAAGTGACATTTATCATTTGTTCCTTTATTTTTTCATGTTGTTTTGTTTGAGATCTCAAATGGCCACAATGTTGTGATAATAATGCAGTGATTGTGCCCTGGGCATTGGCATTTGATATCATACCAGGCATTTTCTCTTTGAAAGGAGGCCTAGGGGAACAGTTAATATAATTTCCATATTCTAAGTTTACACATTTCTAGCAGTTGCTTTCTTTTTTATGTGTCATTGCACATTGCAGTTTTACCAGTTACAACAGTATTTATTTGATTACCTTTTAATTGTTTTTGGCTAAGCATTGAGGGGTCATTTTGATTAGGCTGGTGCTCACCCTGACCAAACAGGTTGAAGGGAATGAAATGAGCCCTTGTAGACTTGCTTTTGAGGTTCACAAGGTTTATCCCAGGTTTCATCTCTGGCTCTGGTTTCTTTTCTTTTATTCATATTTCAATTGCCTTTTCAGTTTAATTTTTTAACTTGTGTTTTTGCTTTCTTTCCTTTTGTGTTGTATTATTTCTTAATATCATTTTGTTTGTTAATTTTTTGTATTATTGGGTTATGCTGCTCATATATTTATAAATCCTTTATCTTATGCACTTAATAACCTGAATGTTGAACCTAGAGGGGCAGGCCCCCCTAATTCTGCAACTGAGGGACTATTCTTGCCCTTTATAATAGGCTGAGAAGCCTCAGTGCTTTGCTGATACATTATTTTTCATACTGGTGTTGTTTGGCTCCCGTCTTTGGATTCTCTTTATAAGTTCTCTTTTTAACTCTTTGGTTTGTAGATTTTTGCTCTTGTCTTTGAATTTTGATATTTAGATTGTAGATTTGGTGTTGGCTCATTTTTGGGCTGTCCATTTAAGGCAATCTTCTTGTTTAATCTTTATTCTTTTTTTGAAATTCTTTTCTTAGTTTCATTCAAAATTCCTTTTTTAATACACTGTACTATTATTGTAATAAGTAATGTTTTGTTATTTGGGACAAGGATTTCGTGACTCTTGTCTATTTCTTTTTCTTTGGTACAATGCTGGCTGCAAAGCCTTCTTCTTGAGTACTGATGCCAGGCTTAACTCTATGCTTTTTGTTTTTGAGGCAAGGTGGTTTAAACTTTTGTGGAATCACAACACTTGATCATAAGGCTCCAGTTTTTGTCTTTGTCTGTTGTCAGGGTACTGTTAAGGCCTTTAAGATTCTATTTGCAGCACATGCTATATCATTATTGTGCTTGTTTAATTAAGATTAGTGTCACATAACAGCGATTGACACCAGTTCTAGTTTTCAAATCATGTTGTTTTCCTTCTTTCCTTGCATTATTGTTCTTGATCATTTGTGCTTGTTGTATGCATTGTATTTCTGACTGAGAGCTCATCGGCTGTTACCTCTAGTAGATACAGAAGTCCACTCCTGCAATTTGCAGTCAGTCCAGTCACTGGGGTTGTCACACAGGACAACTGAGGCGAAATGGACTTATGCTGCAACTGTTTACAGCTTGCAGGGATTTTCTTAAGATTAGGTAAATGAAGACTACAACTGAAAATTTTAGGAGAAGTCATATAATGTGACATGGGCTTGAGACAAGTCAGCAGTCTGTTAGCATGACATGAATAATTTCTTCTTTTTTTTACATGTGTTATTGAATTAGTTGTAGGATATTTGTGAACTTGTGAACCTCTGTTTATTACAAAGCCTTTAGCAGAGCTTACTTAGGAAATTCGTCAAAAAGCTGGGCCAGCAGTGACCTATTTAAGACGTTTCACTATTTTACTTTTTTTTCTCAACATCCACCACCAAAGCAGCCTCCCCCAACCATTCCCTGCGTCATTATTCTTTTTTTTTTACCACATTGTGTCTATTTGCATTTACATGAATATTATTTCAGAATGCACATGCAAATACTGTACAGTATATGTAGTGGTATAGAGAACTATTAAAATTAAACTCACAAAATTTTACAAATTAATAGAAATGAATATGTAGCAAATCCAGTGAAATAAATTGGATTGTGTATTACTGTAAAGAGAATGGGACAGAATGCTTACGTGTATTTCCTTGTGAAACATCTGGAAATATAGCCATGCTCATCTTGTCTCTCCTCATGCTTGCCTGCAAGCCACAAAAACGAAACCAGTCAAACCAGCAGACAGGTCAAGAATTACATAGAAAAGCATTTCAAGGACTTGCTTTAGGGACCTACAGTAACTACAACGTTCCCACCCAATAATTGGAATTCAGCAGAACTTCATTACAAGAAAGATGGCGGGGTGTAGATGACAGAAGGTGAGCACTCACCCCATCATATTGCTTGTGCATCATGTTGCAAAGTAATACTTTCCTTGGGATGCTATACACTACCAGTTTGTCAGTGACATTTCTCAATGAGGCAAAATAAGGCCTTTCTGCTGTGAAAATCCTCTATCCTCTTGCTCAGGAAGGCCATTTACTGAGCAAACTATGACTTCTTGCATAATGCTGTACCAGTCATACATTTTCAAAGAACAGTGATCAGGTAACCGGTCAGAGTGTGTGAAGAGGGCACAGTAGTTCAGTGAAACAGGCCACTATACATACTGTAACTTGCCAATTACAAAGTTATAGCAAATGTAATATTCAAACAACTCCGACTGGTAAGCTGTAAACAGCTGTGTTGTTGAGTAATGGATGGCTTCATGAAATTTTAACCACTGATTTGTTTGTAGCTTGTGCACCCATTGCACATGCATGTATCACTCACAGCTTTTATTTTTTATAGCCACTTTCTACAGAAAACACAATCCCATTGCATTTTACAAGTGTAAATTACTGTTTGCATGTGTTTTTGCAGTGGAGGCACATTTAAATCAGTGCCTTACAGTGGGTTTAGGTGATAATTGAACAGGTAAGTCCTTAACTACAATGACACACATTCTGTACTTTTGTTGTTCTAGCCTTTTCCAGGAGCGAGTTAGTCCTATAACATCCAAAACAGATGCACAAGACAACACATCAAATAATTCATCACTAACAGACAGAACCTTAAGCCCTTATATTAAGTTCTGTCAGCTTGGCACACATGTCTGGCCTGGCATCACAGTGGCAGCTGCTCCCATAGTCGCAGCTCTATCCTGCTGGAATGGACTGCAGTCAGCTGATGACCCTGAGCTATGGTCATTGTCACTTTTGTAATTGTGCAAAAAGGCAACCAAGAGTAAAGCTGCCCTCATACCTGAGTAGTCACCTGAAGAGTCCTCGTCCCCATTCTTATATTTATGTAGAAGAGGCCTGTGAGCTGTTGTTAAATTATTTGAATTACATCTTTCTATTATAAAAGGAAATCCTGCAACAAGACATTCTCGAAGATAATTTCAAGTCCCGTGAGACAAGACTTTATGCATTGAGATTTTGAAAAACCTCTCAAACATTTACAACCACGCACATAGTATAATAATTTCTCATTCATGTGAAAGCTATTTTCAGACACAGTTTATGTGCTCTCAGCACCTATCAATTTTTATGTCATGATGTAAGTCCAAACACGGATTTAAAATTCAAATTGATATTGCTGAAAAGGTAATTCCAAGTATCGTTTTTACTGAAGTGTTACAGTGAAAGTCAGTCAGTCAGTCAGTCATTGTCCAACCCGCTATATCCTAACACAGGGTCACGGGGGTCTGCTGGAGCCAATCCCAGCCAATGCAGGGCACAACGCAGGAACAAATCCTGGGCAGGGTGCCAGCCCACCGCAGGGCACACACACACCAAGCACAATTTAGGATTGCCAATGCACCTAACCTGCATCTCTTTGGATTGTGGGAGGAAACTCTCACAGACACAGTGAGAACATTCAAACTCCACACAGGGAGGATCCGGGAAGCGAACCCAAGTCTCTTAACTGCGAGTCAAAGCCAAAAAAAATGAAAATGTATAACGCAATGAATACCTCTAATGCAACATGAAACATAAATGCAGAGCAGTTTAGAGATTATGGAAGTACTAAAATTGAAAAGTCTCAAAAAACCAATAGTAAAGATCGCATTAGCGCTAACAAACAAATTATTACTCTGTGAAATAATGGAACAACGAAAAGAGATAGAATATATGGACAAAGGTGATATGACAGAAGTATGTAGATATTGTTTGGCTTTAAATTTTATGTAGGAGACTTGTAGATCATCTAATCAGGGAAAAGTAGTGTTTCTTCCCAATAAAAAGGCCTATCCACGAGAATTAAAAGATTTGTTGTTTGGTGAAAGTGAAATCCACATACGTGAGCGGCAGAGACGCTAAGTGGCTGGCGCATAGCACAGGCAGGAGGGGTTAGCGAGCGAAGCGAGCAGGGGGTGAAGCCCCCAAGTTATATAAAATATAATTCTATTTAATTATGATATATATTATATAATTATATATATGATATATAATTATAATTTGTATTTATTATTTTTATTCAATATAATTATATATGTTTAATTGTATTATATTTTATTATATAAAATATACTCTGACTTTCACTCCACAGCTCTCATGTTTTAGGCTGACTAAATGATGGACCTACAGTGTTCCCCTTTCTCTTGATAAAAGACATATGATTTTTTTTCAACATTTCTGACTTTCCTGTTGTTATTATTGTTTTTATTTTATTTAAAGAAAAACAACTGCTGCTGAAGCAGCTGATGCAGTGTTCTGTTGGGAGCTGTGAGCAATGCCCAGTTAGCCCAGTTGAACACATATAGACATCAGGACCGTATGCCATTAGTCCTGATGCTCATGTGCCACTTCTCCAAATATGTATCACCTGAATTTGTATTATTTAATGAATTTAGAGCTCACATTATCCATCCATCCATTTTCCAACCCGCTGAATCCGAACACAGGGTCATGGGGGTCTGCTGGAGCCAATCCCAGCCAACAAAGGGCACAAGGCAGGAACCAATCCCAGGCAGGGTGCATTCATATGCCTAAATACTATACTATACACTCACCAGCCGTTTATTAGGTACACATGTAATCCCATGACAGCATCTCACTGCATTTAGGCATGTAGACATTGTCAAGACAACCCGCTGAAGTTCAAACCAAGCCTCAGAATGGGGAAGAAAAAGTGACTTTGCACGTGGCATGGCTGTTGGTGCCAGATTGGCTGGTCTGAGCATTTCAACAACTGCTGATCTACTGGGATTTTCAAACAGAACCATCTGTAGGGTTTGCACAGAATGGTCTGAAAAAGGGAAAATTATCCAGTGAGTGGCAGTTGTCTGGGTAAAAATGCCTTGTTGATGCCAAAGGTCAGAGGAGAATGGCCAGACTAGTTTGAGCTGATAGAAAGGCAACAGTAACTTAAGTGGAGGAGATTGGAAAATCATTGCCGGGTCTGATGAGTCTTAATTTCATCTGCGACATTTGGATAGTAGGGTCAGAATTTGGCATCTACAACATGAAAGCATTAATCTATCCTGCCTTTTGTCAATGGTTCAGGCTGGTGGTGGTGGTGTAATGGTAGGGGGGATATTTTCTTGGCACACTTTGGGCCCCTTAGTACCAACTGAGTATTGTTTAAATGCCACCACCTACGTGAGTACTGTTGCTGACCATGTCCATCCCTTTATGACAGGAATGTACCCATCTCATAACGCACCATGTCACAAAGCTCAAATCATTTCAAACTGGTTTCTTGAACATGACAATGAGTTCACTGTACTTAAATGGCCTCCACAGTCACCACATCTTGATCCAACAGAGCACCAATTCAAATCCACAAGAATTAAAAGTATCCTGGTAGGAGAGTACTTTCTCTGGACATGATGCCATTCTAATATAAAGCAGACAGGCACCGCAGAGCTAACATTGTAACTGCAGACTGAGGGAAGAAAGCCAAGCAAACTCAAGGTGGATGTGTAGAGTTGGCACAATGAGCACGCCAGCCAAGAACTGATATGCCAACTGTTGTGCCACCATGAAATTCAATTTATCTCCCTATACTCAGTATAATAAGTCTATAAACGTATTTTATACTTTTATTTAGTTATTTAAAGTGACACAGTAATGTACGCTTTAGAGTTGTAGCCTCAAAGCCCCAGAGAAATCAATTCAATTCGTGACTCAGACACATTGTGTCAACACTTTAAATAAAAAAGAAAGAAGCCATGCCATATCACCGGAGAATGGCATTGTGTTGCATTTTGGTCGGACATGTAGCTAAAAATTTTGCAGTGCTCTCTACATCCGACAATATTATTAGATTCTCCCACGTCCTATAAAGTCAGACACTATCGACCTGCAGAAGTGTGGGTGTGCCAATAATATCAATCATTCTCGCCTTTTTTTTTGCCCCAAAGAAACCAAAACAGAGCGCCAGAACTGACCAGCGAGTGATGGAAGCACAATGGTGTAACCAAAAAATGAGCTGTCTTCATTTTGTTATTCACATACCTAAACAGAGGTGAGCAGGGAATATTCATCTTGTATCCCCAGCCCTTCTCATATCTTTTTCTGGTTCTTATTGCACTGTCTGTATATTTCAGTTACCTATATTTTCTAGCAAAATTGTCATGGCGTCTCTCACAGCTTAATGGCCTTGGATCTGAATGTTCTCTTGGTGTCTATCAGAGCGCTGGTCCTCCCAAGGTCATTTGTGTATGTGTGGATGTGTACATATTTGATGTAGTAGTGCCTCATTCCATCTAAAATTAGTTTATGTTCCCCCCAGTCCTTCTGAGGTGTGCTTTGGCCTTCTAAGACGTCAACATCCAAAACAGATCACTAGATGTTAATGGTTCAGCAACATGCTTGCAGCACTTTCCTTCCTGAGATATTTTCCTGCTCCCTGTAGACACATAAATGTTTGATTACATCTTTTTTGGTCTTTTACTGACCACACTAAATAGACTGAGGAGCTAGCGGGTGTAAGGCTTCTACTCTCTAAAGTTCACATGATGGCACCAGAATGACATAGTCCACCCCAGCCCTGAAAGACCCTCAGCAGTTACCCCAGAAGTCGACTGTTTTCTTACCTGTAATTTCGACTACTCCATCCTTTGTCTTCACTACCAGTTCTTCTGGTGAAAAGTGGTTCACATCAAGACTGACCTTCCACTGCTCAGGAGTCTGCCTGATCTCTGACACCCCGCTGCTCAGTTGGCGGCTCAGAGCTCGGGCGTAAGGCGACATGGCTGCTTCTGGGGTAGCCGACACAGGTGGGGGGCCACGCATATATCCTGGCCAGTGGGTGCTGTGCCACTGCTGCCAGTCCTCGGGCAGTGCTGGCATGCCAAACGATTGGTCAAAGATCCTGCTGCCTGGCATCCAGTCTCGAAAAGGATCCCAGCTGGGACTACGGAGGAAAGAGAAAGGGATGCGGCGCTCAGACATGATGATGGCCCTGCTGCCTGTGGACACTGGAGAGGGGCACTTCTGTTTCGTGTTTCTCCTAGGCAGCTTGTGTGGGGCGCCTCCCTTTATAACCCATGCCAGATATTTATAGAAAGTACTAGAATGTCTATTCATGGAATACAGCTCCACGGGAAAGGAATTTCAAGCCTGCCTGACCCAGCTGATGACTTTCAATTGTAATCCCTCTTTTGGCGGCTACAACCGGGGCCAAAAACAGAGAACCGGATGAGTCACAGCTCTGGGCTGGACACTTTGAAAGCCCATCTCTTGTTCCAGTATCTGTTTTTAACTTTGTGAGCACTACACTCGACTCATGATCAGAATATGTCCTGAAAAGTTATGCAGGTTTACTCAGTTCAGGTCAAGAAGATGGAGCTTAGAGATGGTGCAGGGAGATTAAAGAGGCAGAGGCTGAAGTTGCCACTCACATCTCTTTTCTCACCTGCTCTTCTCATTCTGGCTCCTTCGACTTCCAGCTCAGTGTCAAATAGATGGTGTGCTGTAGGCCTCCCTTGATATTGTGGCACACAGCAAGAAAAGAAAATCAAGCTAGATTTGAAATGAGACTTGGAATTTGTGTTTCATCTTCCTGGAGGGATGGTAATCAAGTCAGGTAAGGAAGACAGAGGGTTCAAGGATAAGGTAGTCGTACTTGTGGCGTCGGAGAGTGATGACGTGTTACATCTTGATTAGCACAGATACAGTAAGTAAGTCTTTCATTGTACTCTGACAATAATCACCCTGGTGCTAGTAATCCTGCACCCTGTTGGTTGACACTTGTGGCACTTATTTCCTACAGTTCCTTTTAAGCAGATCTTTATAGTTAGTTGTTCCTTCGTGAATTCAAAAAGACTCAGTTTATGTTATTCTCATAGCTACGGTGCTACTAGATTGTCATAATATTTATGTCACCCCCAACCCTGTGTGCATAGCTGCCATGTTGCTACAAATAGCAAACAGGGTCTGCTCATAAAACCCCAATGGGAAAGTGTTGGTTCTTAATAAATGTCCCCCTGCATTCTCTCGCAGTCTTGGCACCATGAACTCACACAGAGAGACCAATCTAAACATGGGTCACAGTACCTGCTTGAAGATACCCAGGTTCAACCAGCATCCTTGTGGGCACGAGAAGGTGTTGTAACTTTTGTAACTGTTGCTCCTTTTATTCTTCATTGTTGTATGCGATACAGATACAAGGGATGGCATAATCTGAACTGAGGGGCACATTGTCCATTTGTGGTCATCCTATGAGTAGTTCAGATTTGGGGTAGAGTGTAAAAACCATAAGTGGCAGCTTCGGTAAATAACCTGAGTCCCAAAATTAGGCGATTGGGTCACCATTGGGTTTGGTTTGCCGATCAAGCAACTGGAATGTGGCAGGACTTGTGTGGCGAGAGGAGCAATTTGGCTGCAGAAGATAATACAACAGGAATGGCATTAAAGGAGAACAAATGAAGGACGTTTGCTATTACTAGTGACAACTGAGGTGGTCTCCATTCCTCTAACGTCAGCGTGTGGGCTGTTGAAGTGATGAGTATGGAAGACGCTGACAGAGCAGTTTTTTAGCGTTTTTGGAGATTGGAAGTTAGGAGGAGCCTCAGTGTCAAATGTCTTATAGTTTATAGGGTCATTAGTGAAATTCTTATTCGGACATACTAATCAACATGCAACATGTCGTTACTCTCCGGTGTCGTGATTAGTGAGTATGACAACCTCACCTCAAAACGTCTCTTCCTTACCTGAAAAATCACAGAACACATTTGTCATTGGTGCAGACAAAGTCTTCTTTGTTTGAGTTTGAAATACTGTAACAGGAAGCATACTGGTTAAGGCTGCTGCATCCCAGCTCCAGGGTCCTGGGTTCAAATGTCTGCATGATGTGGTTTGCATGTTCTCCCAGTGCCCTAGGGATTTTTTTTCTTTAGGTGGATGAATTGTTCTCCCACATCACAAATACTTGAAGGTTCAGATAACTGGTCAATGTTTGTGTATGAAAACTGTATATTTACTGTCCACTGTCCATTCTGTCTTGTGCCTGTTCTCCCAGGGTGGTCTCTGGTTAGCTCCATGAAACTAATGATTAGGTAAGTCAGAAAATGGTTGGATAGATTGATATTACAGTATCTAACAATAAATACAGGATAACTGAAAAATCAGACACACTCAGCGATGGCTAGTATGGTGCCAAAGCAGTTAGTGTTGCCTCCTGACAGTCTCAGGGGTCCTGGGTTCATCTCAGAACCCCCCTTCCCCAGTTCCTGTGTCAGTATGGACTTTCTTAAAGATGTCAGTGGAGCATTTGTTGACTCCCACGTAGCTGAGTATGAGTTTAGACTTTGTGGTGGTCTTGCATCTGACCCTGCTACCAACAACCCCTACATTCCTTACGTTTTCTAACTATAATCTCCATATCTGGGTCGTGCAGGTACGGGTTCGAAGCATCACTCCATTACTGAGCACACTGAAACACACACACACACACTCAATTCTGAGCAGCCCAACATGCTTTTCAACCCTGTCATGTAAAAAGTGACTTCAGATATGGAATGATGGAGGTGGTGGTTTGAAACATGCCATGCTTAGACCTTTCAAAGTGGAAGCCCATGACTAAACCTTCATATTTCATTCTAGTCAGCAATAGACATTATCAGACCAACAATCCAACCTGCAAGGTGATGGAGGAGCTTATCCTGATAACACTGAACGCGAGGCAGAAACCGGCCATGGATGGAGCATCAGGATTCATTCATGCCTACGCCCAAGTTCACAATCATATGGGCCAAATTCTGATCTGGAAATTCATTAAAAACAAAAGTCTTTTGGATGTGGAGGAAAACCCAACAGACACATGGGCAGAACACACAAACTCCACACAGACCGCCACCAGACATGTTGAAGTCAGAGTTCAGGGTGCAATACATGTGGAAACAGCAATAAGCACCATGCCACAACGCACATATAAGATGCAAGTAAAAAACTGAAGAGCAGGCATGGCGTGTTGCCATAAGCTTGTGATTAAAGGCACTGGGCAGTGGACAGGAGGACCCATAGAAACCGTACAACACAGCTATGGAACATTCCAAACTCCATTGCTTGTCAGTAAACAGATATTCATATTTCCAGCTGGGTGAAAGTGAGGGAGGGTGAGAGAGAGAGAGAGAGAGAGAGACGTATTCCAAGGCCTTTCAGCAAGGCCTCAGGGGAGAAAATCGAGCAGACGAGCCGATCTTAACAAGTCCATCTGGAATGCACTCCCATTCATCTCGCAGAAGCTTTAATGAGGCCTGCGATCGAGTCGAGGTGGATAAGTAACACTGTGGGGAAGGCAGTGTGCAGCTGTGACGCACGGCTATGGGAGGAGGGATTACTAGAACATTCCAGCACTTGCTGGAAAGAGAAGAAATGGGGCGGGGGGATTGGCATTGAGAGAATGCAGTCTGCTCCACTGTGCATGTGTGTGCGTGTGTGTGTGTGTGTGTGTATGTGTCTGCTCCCTCTGGTGGCAGCACACGGTAGGACGGGCTGACAAGCCTTTGGTGAAGCTGGAGGGCTCCTTGTCTAGAAAATGCTGAAAAGAAAAAAAAATGAAGACTGTTTCAGTAACCTTAGAGTCCTGGAATCTTCTCCATATTGATGTGAGCAGAAACATTTTGCTGGGAAGCCAATAAATCACAATTTATTTACAGAAGCTACTGCTCAGGGGGCTTATGTCTGGGATCAGACCCAACAAGTCACAGTGCAACAAACAGGTTCTAGCACAAAACTTTCACTTCAAATAATTCCACCTGTCCATTTTCGGAGTCTGCTTTCATCATTGTGGGGTCACTGGAAACTGGAGAGCATGCCAATAATTTCGTCTAATGGATTTTATTCATATTCTAATTTAATTAGAATTAGTATTTACGCAGCTTCAGAAGCAGGGGTGGTGCACTTGAATCTGGGATTGCGAAATTAAAAATTCTTTTAACTGTGAGTAGTTTCTTTTATTTGCATTCATAAACACAATAAAATAAAACTAGAATGTTTTCATCATGTCACATTTAAGTAAAGAAAATGAAAAAAAAAAGATTAAAATTTAACAAATTACACAACTTATTTATGTATACAATGCTGTTCTAAATCAATTTATCACGAAAACATTCAAGGAAGTGGCGAAGTGGTAGCACTTCAGTAAATAGATCAGGGTTTGGGTTCCCCCCTGCGTGGAGTTTGCATGTTCTCCCCGTGTCTGTGTTGGTTTCCTCCTGCTGTCCAAAGACTCAGGTAACTTGGCCCATGGGAGTGCGTGTTTGTTTCTGCCTTGCACCCCATGCTAGCCAGGATAGGCTCCAAACCCTGGTCTGGATTAGGTGGCTCTGAAAATGGCATGACATAAAAATATTTTGTCAATAGGAATATTTAAAAAAATGTATATAAACAAAACTACAATACATATTCCTTGACTTTCATTTAACTTCTCTGATTTTTGTTAGTTTTTAGTTTCCTTGATGCAAAGCTTCAATTGGTGGCCCGATGTGTGTGTGTGTGTGTGTGTTTATATTTTTCATTTTTGTTTCTTCATATAGCACTTTGTGCTACATCATTTGTATGAAAACATGCTATAATAAATAAATATTGTTGTTGTTGTTGTTGTGTGTGTGTACACATTTTTTGATGTGTCCCAATGAATTATCCAGTAGTAGTCTAACATTAGACTGACATCCCAGCATTCCCTGTACCTTTTTTCCATGATCTTGTTATCATGATGGAATCTTATACTCTGCTCTTCACTTACTGCTCCACTATTTTCTGGGAAAATTTTAAATATTTATTCAAAAAGTGAACTTTGCAACCCAATTCTTTAAGCTTAACCAGTGCTATACTGCATGTAGTACATATGATGCAATTCTGCCATGTTGCCTCAGAGTAGACACTAATAAAATGCTAACAAAGAAACAAACATGTATGCACAGAATACAACATTTATAAATAAACACACACATATACATACACCCTGTCAAATAATCGAACCAGCTGCTATGGTGCAACATCTGAGGCTTTGCCTCAGGTGCTGAAGTCTGAGGTTTGATCACTGCAAGGGGAAGCAAAAGTGCGTACACCTGATGAGCCCCAAAGAGGGCAAAACACGTGGATTGTATTCTTTGTATCTTTTGGCAGGTACTAGATAACAAATATATATATATTGTCACACATGTGTGCTTAGGAGGCAGTCAACAAGCCCGGAAGTGAGCGATATATTGTCCGATGAAGGGTTGAATTGGGGTACTGATATCTCCTCTCTCTACATTTACAGAACCAAGGAAGAAAAATAATAATAATCCTCACTCACCAACAACATTTCAGATATTTGAAAATGGCTTCGCACCAACCACTTCTTCCGAGATGACGTCACTTCCGGCTTCTGTGGATGACGTCACTTTCCAGTCCCTTGGTGATGACGTCATTTCTGGCCAATCCAGATGATGTCACTTTCGGTACCTCAGTGATGACGTCACTTCCGTCCCGCCAAGATGACATCACTTCCGTTACCTGCCAACTCATTTCCAGTGGCCATTTTCTTATATAAACAATCATGTCAGCACTGTTTGGTTGTCGAATATTTGATTTATTTCAGTTAATTTTTGACCAACCTCTACCAGATATTATACGGGGCTATTCCCCAACTCTTTTTTGACGTTTTGTCAACTTTATTTCATCACAATATATATGTATTTATTATATATATATATATTGTGGCGAGCAGCTGGGGGCATTACCCAGCCGGGATGCCCAGAAGGACCAGAGGAGGGATTACGCCTCCTCTGGACCACGTTGGGGTGACCACCCTGGTGGCTATGGGGACCACAGGAAAAGGAGCATGGGAGCTCAACCCTATAGGGGCCTATGGTCACCGCCAGAGGGCGCCTGAATGCCTGGAGAGCCGTGGTTGTCAGCACATCCACCACACCCGGAATTGCTGGAGGGACGAAGATCAGGGACACCCGGAGTGCTTCCGGGTGCACAATCGGCACTCCTGCCACACCAGGGAGTGCCGGGAGAAGTTCATCAGGAGGCACCTGGAGCACGTCCGGGTGAATATAAAAGGGGCCGCCTGTTTTATCTTGGTAGAGTAATATATATTGCTCTACTTTCCCCTATTGTATTATTAATAAGTAGCCTTTGTCAGAATGCCTAATCCCGCAGACTTACCACTGTGTATAAGGAATTACAGTATATAACTCCTCCCCACCATCCCTTCTATATCTATAACCTCAGGCAATTAGGTATAGTAAACGACAAGCAGGAGTTAAGTTACGATTTAAACAATGTATTATTGGTAATATTCATAAATAATAACAGTATGCAAAGTACATTTGAATATTGGCAACCATACAACCTGATTAAATGGTGATATGTAGTTTCAGGCGGCACACAGACTTGTTATTTAAAATGTCTCTAGTTAAAGTATCATTCAGCTTTCTTCAGAAGAGGCCGCAAGCCTGTTCAATATGGCTGCCGAGTTGTGCTCTCCATTGTGTTGTCTTCTTCAGTTCATGGTGTGATGGTCTTCATCAGTTTGGTAAGAGACATACTTCTTTATCATCAGAGGTTAGTAAGAGAGAGAGAATGTGGTTGAACAAGCAGATTTATAGATTCTCTGTCCAACCCCTACAGCCAATAGGACATCATGCTACTTAAAAACTTCTGATAGAAGCCAATTCCAAACAGCCATGCTTCAGACCAATGGGGCAAAGACAATCTTAACACCTGCCATCCCCCAAAACAATATGTTAAGGTAACCTGGCATCCTTGCAGGGGTTAAAAGACTTTAGCAGAGAAATAATCGGCAAACTGGTTTAAGGCACATCCCCCCCCCCATCTCTGTCGTAAAATTCAAAGAGACCGATTCCTAAAGGGGTGGGGGGGATAAACACTCACTAATGTAACACTAAATTACATTGCTTTGACTAAATTACAAATAAAGACATACAAAATATTTATCAAGTTATTTGCAAAATCTTAAATCACATCACCGCCTCCTTCCATTCGACAGAGCTCGGTGGAGAGGAGTGGAGATGGTCAGGATAAGAGAGGCATGGTTAAGAGGCCAGGACTGAAGGGTGATTGGTACGGGAGTACTGGGTTGTGTGCACTGTAAGTAGAGAAAATATGAATAAACATGTGTTGGTGTTTGAACCTTCGGTGTCCGCCTGTCTGTGTCTGGGCTACCTTCCACTATATATATATGTATATATACATATATATATTGTAATAACGAGACAGGAAACATACAAAGGTTTGGGGTTTCTGGCCCCGTATACTGTAGAGAACTTATTAATAAACAAAAAATGCGGTCAATGCTTTGACTTCTGGTCAGTGCAAAGAACACCCTCCTTTTGCATAGGGGGAACTTAAATAAGGAGGGACCGGAAACTGATGACTGGAATGCTGGGAGGAACCGAAGTGTGTTACGGGAGCTGTGACGTCATCGAGGCGTGACCAGAGGAAGGGATGGAATGCGGAAGTGGCAGAGTGTGGTTTAGTGCATCCAGGGAAAGTTATGGCTGCGTTTTTTCTGTTTGTCTGTGGGAACAAGAGAAAGAAAGATTAGTACCCGCCTTAATCCCCTGGCACGATGTGTTACGCTGCTCGTTGGGTCTTTTCGCGGCTCCCCAAGCGCGCATATGTACTGTATATATATGGACTACACAAGACCGCTGCAGGTGTTCTGTGGTATCTCACACCGAGATGTCAGCAGCAGATCCTTTAAGTCCTGCAAGCTGTGACGCTGGTCCTCCATGGATTACACTTTTCTTTCCAGCCCACTCCACAGATGCTCAATCAAATTGAGATCTGGGGAATTTGGAGGCCAAACCAATACTTTGAACTCTTTAGTCATGTTCCTCAAACCTCTATGAAAATGTAAAATGAACTTCTTAGTTTATTAGCTTTGTTTAAATTAAGGCAGCATGAATGTTAGAATGAGACTCAAAATGAGACTTTGCCTCTAGATTTAAACCTTGAGACAACATGGGGCTGTAGCCCAAATTCTAGATGAAGGCATTTGGCCTGCAAGGCCCAACAAAACAAGTGGGTAAGACTTTAAATTATAAAGGGGAAGGGGAAAATCTCAGCTAACAAAGAGGGAGCAAGCATCCCAACAGCTGCAGCCATTCTTACAAATTCCATTGGGATTTTACTGGCAGAGCCTGACATGGATTGTGCGCTGAATCATTATCTTATATATAAATGTCAATGTGTGGAAGTGTGTGTGTCTGTCTGTCTAACCAAGAAGTGCAAGGCTACAGCATGAAGCTCAAAGAGCAGACAAGGTGGCCCCAAGTGAATGAGGCTACAGCATGAAGCAAGAAAAAATGCCAAAGACCTTTGAACAAGTGCTACGACAAACCGTGTTGGTTCTGGAGCTCTGATAAGGAAGTAATTTTTTTGATGACCTTTAAACCAGTCGCATCACTACCCGAATGTCATGTGCCTTCTTAGCAACACGTGACGTGCTCCTGATGACGGGAACAAAACATAGCGTTAATGAGAGATGAAACACACCAAAAAAATTAAGTAACTTTTATTTTAGTTGAAATTTCTGAAAATAAGTGTCATAATCATAATCAGGAAACTTCAAAACCACTAAATCGAATTTAGACTTTGGAAACCCATGCAAACGAAGGTATAAAAGGTAAAAACAAACTGACACTCTAACAAATATTGTGTACTTTGAGTAACCATTCATAGCTTTCACTCACGACCAGTGGGGTCCCTGCATTAAGGGTAGGTGGGGCACTCCCCTCATCAACCACCAGATGGCAACATTATGTAGAAAAAATGAATGAGCAGTAAACTTACCTCAATAATTTAATGTATGGTGTAAATATTTATAGCAAACTTGATTTGGCTGTCATTATCACATTTTTCCATTTACCATGATATGCTCAATGCAACTTATTTTTATTTCTTTTTGGATTGTGTGAATTTTTCTTGGAGACTGGTGCCCCTCACCTGTTTCTGGATTGCTGGTGTAGGCCCTTAGACCCCACAGTGTTCCCGCTATACGTTTGCTTGTGTTTGCATACAGGCAGCCTGAAAGTTTCGTTTCCATCTTGGGGACCTGAAGACTGGAGGCCTTTAAAGAAACCCCAGGCTGTATTTTGTGACACAATTTAAAGGATGAGTGAATTTGAACATCTTGCTATTTTAGTGTAGTCATCATTATCAATCGTGATGAGCGAACTCCATGGTGTTGGCTTCGCCTGGAGTTTGGAGAAATCACTGAAGTGTTTGTGAATGTCACTGAACTTGGTGAAATGCATTGAAATCAATGGGGAAGGACTAACTGAACTAGATTTGACTGGATTATAATGGTTCAGTCATCTTTTTAGTGTCCCTGAGGGCTAGGGGAACATCTGCCAACTATACTGGGCCAATTATTGTGGCGAAAAAGGTGGCCTGAGCTGTGCAGCAGCAGTGCCAACCACTGCACCACTGTGCCTCCGTGAGGTCAAAGAAGAACGAACACAGTCAGAGACACACAATTATAGATTTAATCAAAACAAACCTCAAATAAAGTCAAAAGTCAGAAAAAAATACGTGGGTCTTTTAAAGGCAGAATATTCAAAGTGGCAGGTCATGATTGAAGCCGCTGGTTCATTCTGTTTTTTGAAGTTGTGCTGAAGGCTCTCCAAACTGTCTGTGCTGATGCTTTCACTATTTCTTCTATCAAAAAGATATACATCCTATGTAAATAGTAATAAATCTGTTGTTATTAGTTCACAAAGTCTCCTGTGTTACGTTGGCATCAGGCTCCTTCAAGGTTTGTTTTTTATCTCCACGTGGCTAATTATGCACGCATATTGCACGTGCCTCCTACTCTTATACTGACGTGGAACACGAAGATTGACTTGCACATTTGGCGATGAGCAGAGATGACACATTATTTATGCTGTATATGTTTCATAAAAATAAAATTTTGTGAACTTGCATTATTTACTTATTTGTTGTACCACTAAGTAAGTCCCACAGAGTCTGTAATGCGAGTGATCAGCAGTATATACCTGGGGGGCCCGTCTCATTCAATGTTGGCTGTTAACAGCTCCAGGGGATGTCACGCTGGCCTCGCAAAGCATTTTGGGGTGCTGGAGAAAAAAAGTTCCCCTACACCAACTGAATTATCAGTAATTTATTCGATGAACGAGGGCGAATTTGAATGCAACAAATTTGCTACAAAAAATGTTTTGGTGAAATTTGCTGATCAACATTAATTATCAAGAATTATGTCTTATGCACAATATGATTTAGCAATTTGCCCCTTTAACATAAATGGGAAATGTATGAATATTAGTTTGCATTTCTGCTTTCAGTATTTGATATTGCTGTTGAGGTATTTTTTAAATCCTTCTTTGGTGTTTGTACTCTATGGCACTACAGTATGATGAATGATCTTTTGTTTTGTGCCTTTGTTATTTCATGATTCGGCTGATATTTGATCACCTTTGGTGAAATGCAGTGTCTCTACTGTGCTCTCTCATGGAAGGTTTAATGGATACCAGTTCTTTGCTCAGCTACCCTCCAGTGCAACTGCTGCCACCAATCCAATCTTCCACAGTGTCTCCATTGATCTTTTCACTTTTGGGGCTCCTACGCCTTCATGCTGCCAGCCCTGCCTCACACTGCTCACTGGGGGTCAGAGACGAAATGAAGTCCTTCCTGCGATCAACAGCACCCACGCATCAAGTCTAAAGGATTTAAATAGAAGAGCAGGCCTCATGAGTTCTTATCTTCCATTGCTTGATCATGTCTTTCACACACACAGACACCTTTCAGACACAGTTCAGGCTCCATCAATGATGTCTCTCTCTCTCTGGTCCACTGAGACCCACCAGAATTTTCATACCAAAAACAACACTTCTCATGACCTTCAGCTTCTGTAGGGTGATGTGGGGAGCCATCAGTAGTCTGCATAAAATTGCCTAAGTGTTAATAAAGGTCAAAGTTTAAATTTTCCCTTCATTCCTTGGAATTGGATGGGATGGATTAAGGAAAACCTGAGCAATAAATGACAAGTGACAGTAAGACATTCTTTATAATATCGTTTATTGTACAGTATATCACCTAATATACTACTTATGAATTTAATTGAATCCAGTAAGGAACACGTTCTTTCTTTTTCACAAAATTGTTTGACTCTGGTTACATTGTAATGTAACAATCAGTGTATGACAAAAAGGGAAAAAAGGAAGACTGAAAGTTCCCCAATGTCCTGTTACATCATCCAAAGCAGTACAAACTCAGTAAGAAGCATTTTGAATAAACATTTAAGAGGTGATAACACATCTTAACAAAAAGGCAATGCTGGACAGCAGGTAGCACTCAGGCCCTGAAGACCAGTGCAAGCATGGAGCCTCGGCCACAGAGTCCTAATTTCTGGGCTCACAAGGATACTTGCTGTGTTTTTGATTTGGTAACTCTGTCATTTCATTAATCCAGATTACCCGATTGGAGATTCTCTTTGATTTTCATGCTGCACTCATTCATTTGTACTGTATCTCAAGAGAAGACTAGAGCCCCCTACTGGTGATCAGGGCTCATGGCATTCTAAATAAATAAATAAATAAATAAATAATATTCGGGCAAGAGGGGGGAATATAAAATAGTATGTGAAATGTTCGTTTTTCATAAACAAGTAATTTTTAGTGAGTTAATACTTTAATTACAGGCCATGCTTCAGTTTTCATAATTGGTATTTCATTACACACTGTGGGATTATGAAAGTATTTTGAGTCAAGTGTTAACTTCAACAGAATCAATATTAGAAACTGTCACCTAATCCAACCCCACACCTAAAGTACGGCACTTTTTGGTATTTGACACTTTCTCACTGGTTACGTCTACTGTTGTCACAAATCAAACACTCACAAAGATAACTCTGTCATGCAACTTATTCAAAATGGCGGTTGCTGGACAAGAAAAAGTACCTACATGGAAGTACCGTATATACTCACGTATAAGTCGGGTCTTGAAACCCCAAAAATCGGTCATAAAATCAGACCCCAACTTATACGTCCGTTCAAAAATGCGACACTTCAGTTTTTTTTCTTACATCTTCTAGCCTCTTCCAATTTCACATCAGTTTCTCAGATGCATCGAATTTTGCTGCAGCAACACAGTTACCAATTTCTTCCGGTACTTCAAAGATGTTTAATTTAAAACCAGCTTCATATTTTCTTCTGATCGAACACTCCATTGTAGATAAGGGATGCTCTTACGATAAAGGTGTATGAGAGTGTTAGGTACAGAAAACACAAATCAGTGCAAACAATGCTTTGGAATAGTTTGGGTATTACTGTGTGGTCACGTAGGCACAATACATAGAAAAAAAAGGCAGTGTGCTCCGTGGTTACTGTCTCAGGTGGGCGTTGGTATATCATAATCTCTTGGACCAATAGCGTGTTTTCCGCATTCAACTTATACGACCGACATTATAAAATACCAGAAATTATACAATAAAATCAAGTCCCAACTTATCCGCGGGAGAACGTTTTCGTGAGTATATATGGTATTTGCATTTTGAAAGCGTAACTACTGATTTCTTCTAGTGCCACCTCCTCAGCGGGATCTGAGCCACAAAAATCCTTTGGTTATAACCGGTTTAAGCTGGTCCCAATCAAAAACACTGACAAGCAGCAGTTTGTTGGCCCAAATCATTGACATAGAATTTATGTATTTGTGAGGTATTTGTATTGTTCCTAATTGTTCTGAATCTGACTGTTTAGTTGCATGTGAGTTACTCGTCGGCTGTGCAGAAGTCCTACCAAAGTGTCAGTCATCTTCTTTTCTCCTTTTCTGAATCTTAAACCTATGTTTCTAAAATTGCATCGCCATGTAAATATGTCTGTCACACAGCATAACAAGAATCATCACCTTTAGAACGTGGAAAGCATCAATTTAAGCTCACAGGTACAAAAAATGACTTTTACACCTGCCACACAGGAAGAACCAACACCTCTGATAAACCTGCAAATTCACAATTATCACATTTCAGTTCCACTGGAGGGACATATGAGTATTTGTCTTTCAGAGAAACACAACAGCACCAGTTTCATATTTCTCTGATCTCAAGTGTTGAGAAGAGAAAGTCAAAAATTGTTGTGTGCCCATTGGCTGCACTTGTAGGTTGTTTTATATTCTAGTGACACATCTTTATTGATCTGTTTGCCACTTGTGGAGTGAAACTCAGTTTATTATCCTAAAATTATGCCAGTGATTTTTGGAAATTCGTGGAAATCGGTTCGGAATATTAGAATGAGGGGAAAACCTGAAGATGAGGAAATAAACATTTGAGTGAGCTGCAAGAGTTAATGCCAACTGCAGACTCATGGCCGTCCTCATACCTCTCAACAACTTCACTGTCTGCTGATTGGGATCATAGAGCTCCTGCCATTACATCCTGTCACTGTCCTTGTCTAAGTTCTTAACTTTCAATTCTGAAGATACACAAAAGCTTGTGGATGGTGGATGAAATGTGTAGTAAAAAGTAGTGGAGCTTTGAGGAAAAAGGATGCCTTTAGAATTCCTTATTAGCTCAGTTGAAATAAGCCCATGGTGTGTAGTTTTGGACCATCTCACGCATTGACCATAGGATCCCTTTCTTAACTGCTTATGTCAGGGACCTCTTAGCAAGACTAAGCACTGCTGTCCTGCATAATACTGACTTTAGAAAATACTAGTGTCATCTGACTTTTTCTAACAATTAAGGCTAAGTTTGCACTTTTGTAGAAAGCAAATTGAATTACATTTGCATCCGCTTTTGCTATTGAAAAGAAATTTTAGAATTTGCTGTTTAAGACCTCACTCTCGGCTTGATCCTGACCACTGTGGACGGACGGGGACACAGCGAACTGCTGATTCCTGGCTGGGTAGGTGGATAACAGAGAACTGAAATGGTAGTCTAACCGACAGTGAACAGCTCAGGTGGAAGCACAGCGTGTTACTCTCAGACCTTCATCTGCAGCTTCATCTTCAAGTGGTCCAAAGATTTACTACAGATTTTCTTGTCACATTTCTTTTCCATCAACAAAAAGATCTGGTCATTGAGCAATCCCTCTTTGACATTGAACTTCGTTATACTCAGCTATTAACCTTAAAACTTAAAAAAACACAGGCAAAATTAAATGAAATCCCATTAAAAACACAAACCATGGAAAAAAAAATCAACATTTTACATACGGTCTAAGAATGTGCAAATGACAGGATTATTTTCAAGATTATCCTTGTGAGATTTTTTCATATCACTTAGTTGTGAATACATTTTAAATGATTTTTGACATAAAAAAATTTAAAAAGCAGGGTGGAGATACATACTGTATATCTAGCATATTTTAAAAACATCTTCAGACAACCTAGTTTTAATATATTTGACAAACAACCCACAGTGGTAGGGCCTTCAATGGGAACTACCATCCACCTGACCTGCTAGCTGGGACATTAAGGGGCATTTTGGATTGACCAGACAGCCCTCGCCTACAGGGATGAAGAACAAGAGCATAACATCTTCAAGACATCCTCTATAAATATGGCCATAATGGAAAACAAGCAGAATGAAAACAACATATTATATATATATATATATATATATATATATATATATATATATATATATATATATATACAGTGCATCCGGAAAGTATTCACAGCGCATCAATTTTTCCACATTTTGTTATGTTACAGCCTTATTCCAAAATGGATTAAATTCATTTTTTTCCTCAGAATTCTACACACAGCACCCCATAATGACAACGTGAAAAAAGTTTTCTTGAGGTTTTTGCAAATTTATTAAAAATAAAAAAATTGAGAAAGCACATGTACGTGAGCATTCACAGCCTTTGCCATGAAGCTCAAAATTGAGCTCAGGTGCATCCTGTTTCCCCTGATCATCCTTGAGATGTTTCTGCAGCTTAATTGGAGTCCACCTGTGGTAAATTCACTTGATTGGACATGATTTGGAAAGGCACACACCTGTCTATATAAGGTCCCACAGTTGACAGTTCATGTCAGAGCACAAACCAAGCATGAAGTCAAAGGAATTGTCTGTAGACCTCCGAGACAGGATTGTCTTGAGGCACAAATCTGGGGAAGGTTACAGAAAAATTTCTGCTGCTTTGAAGGTCCCAATGAGCACAGTGGCCTCCATCATCTGTAAGTGGAAGAAGTTCGAAATCACCAGGACTCTTCCTAGAGTTGGCTGGCCATCTAAACTGAGCAATCGGGGGAGAAGGGCCTTAGTCAGGGAGGTGACCAAGAACCCGATGGTCACTCTGTCAGAGCTCCAGAGGCCCTCTGTGGAGAGAGGAGGACCTTCCAGAAGGAAAACCATCTCTGCAGCAATCCACCAATTAGGCCTGTATGGTAAAGTGGCCGGATGGAAGCCACTCCTTAGTAAAAGGCACATGGCAGCCTGCCTGGAGTTTGCCAAAAGGCACCTGAAGGACTCTCAGACCATGAGAAAGAAAATTCTCTGGTCTGATGAGACAAAGATTGAACTCTTTGGTGTGACTGCCAGGCATCACGTTTGGAGGAAACCAGGCACCGCTCATCACCAGGCCAATACCATCCCTACAGTGAAGCATGGTGGTGGAAGCATCATGTTGTGGGGATGTTTTTCAGTGGCAGGGACTGAGAGACTAGTCAGGATAAAGGGAAAGATGACTGCAGCAATGTACAGAGACATCCTGGATGAAAACCTGCTCCAGAGTGCTCTTGACCTCAGACTGGGGCGACGGTTCATCTTTCAGCATGACAACGACCCTAAGCACACATCCAAGATATCAAAGGAGTGGCTTCAGGACAACTCTGTGATGTCCTTGAGTGGCCCAGCCAGAGCCCAGACTTGAATCCGATTGAACATCTCTGGAGAGATCTTAAAATGGCTGTGCACCGACGCTTCCTATCCAACCTGATGGAGCTTGAGAGATGCTGCAAAGAGGAATGGGCGAAACTGGCCAAGGATAGGTGTGCCAAGCTTGTGGCATCATATTCAAAAAGACTTGATGCTGTAATTGCTGCCAAAGGTGCATCGACAAAGTATTGAGCAAAAGCTGTGGATTGATTTGACAATTGAATTGATTTGACATGTGATTTCTCAGTTTTTTTATTAAATTTAATAAATTTACAAAAACCTCAAGTAAACTTTTTTCACGTTGTCATTATGGGGTGTTGTGTGTAGAATTCTGAGGAAAAAAATTAATTGAATCCATTTTGGAATAAGGCTGTAACATAACAAAATGTGGAAAAAGTGATGTGCTGTGAATACTTTCCGGATGCACTGTATATATACATATATATATGTGAGTGTGTGTACATATATATATACTGTGTATATTGAGACGGGCAAACATAGCCATTAGTTGGCCAGGACACCAATGGAATGGAAAGACTCGGGGAGAGAGCACTGGTGAGGCAATAGCTCCTCTGGGACACTAGGGGGCAGACCTCCTGGGCAGCTGTGGCACCACGGATTCCTGCAGGGCATGCTGGGAACTGGAGTATATATACTGTATAAAATAATATATACAGGAGTTGGCAAAAGTAGGTTTACAGTTGCTTGTATGGAAAAAGACATGCAGGTTATGATTATTACAATAGCTTTATTAACTCAATATCTTTATTAACTCAAAAGAATATCATAATGGCACAGTGCACTTAGGTACAGTCTTGTAAGTGCTCATTACTAGCCATCATTACCTAAAAGATAAATCCTAAGTAAGGTTACAAAATAATAACAAAAAAAAATAAGAAGAAGACAAATAATACAATAATTAATAAATAAATAAATAATACAAGAATAAACTGTTTTACATACTCATAACTGTAAACCTATACCCACCCCTGTATACAGTATTACTAATGCATTAAATAAAAACATGGATAAATAAAACATTGCCTTATGCAAGCCTTTAAAATGACCGTTCATTGCAATTGTTCATCCTCAAAAGAGAGCATTCCATGACTATTTTAGCTGAGCAAAGTTTGCAGTGAACTACAAATATTTATTGTGAGAAGCTGTGCGTGACGTAACTGAACACTGGTGCTCTCTTTCTTTCTATTAATTTTAGTTAATTGTTTATTTCAAAGTGCCATGCAGCACAAGCGGAGGCTGCTTTTCATCAGGTCGGCCCATTAGACGTACAGCAGTGTGGGAGCCAGGGTTATAAGTACAAAGAAAGTACAAATGAGGCAAAAGGCTTAGCTATCCTTGTGCTCGTAATGTAGGTGCAAAACACATCAGTGCAGGTATGGTGGAAATGCCAAAACACCAGCGTATATATTTATATTACTTAATATATTTCCCCCAGAGAGTTTATTGAAATGTTAAACTCAGCCTACACTTAAGTGAATGATGCAAAAAAGACAATATAGTTGCAGTATTTACCTACTGCATGTACGTATTTTTACCAGAAGACATTCTGTTGATTTAAATCAAATCACATTTTTTCATGGTAGTTTTGAATGGCTTGTTTAATTTTTGAGAAGAGCTACTGCAAGTACATCAACATGTACACTGCAGAGAAATGGCTGTCATATCAACGGAATTTGGACATTTTGGTGTTTAATAAAAAACAGTCAGTAAAATAACTGATTTAACTTTATTCCACTGTCCAGATAATTCTTAAATCTATTTAAATCTTGGCTTTAGGTACAATGTCAGAATTGATCCATCACACCTCAGTCCATAGATAGCCATCGATTTAACTAATAGCCACATTTTTGAGCTGTGGGAGGATGCTGGAGAAAATGTGCGTAAAAACAAAGTGTGTACAATCCACAAATACCAGGCAGGTAACTGAGTTCATCTGGTGTGACAGAGCACTGACCACGGTATCTCCCAATATACACCATGTTGAGTGTACTAATTGAGCTGAAGTAATAATTGCAACATAACAATTGGCAACATTTTGCAAAAGCTATAATTCGTTTATGAAATCCATTGTGGGATTTTAGTGGGTGCATGAAAGGTTTTAGCCCTGGGCAGAATTCCAGTCTATTCCATGTACATTAATTGATATGGTGCCAGTTTAAAAATACCAATAAATGTATCCTGCACATTTATGGGATGCGAGACAAACACTGGAGTATCATGTTGAGTTCTGAAACATGTTTCGTTGTGCTCAAATGTTCCACCCATTTTTAAAACATAAAGAATTCTCTAAAAACAACGTTCACATATCTAAGAATAGTATTCTTGTGTTAAAAAGGGAACATTAGTAAGTGTGTAAACAACACTCTGTACTCATAAATAAAAGTGCAAATAAACATAATGCAACTGAAAACTGAATCTGCGTTTTTCTCTCTCACCATAAATACTGTATGGACTTAGCTTGTTACATTTTGTGCACAAAAGGGGAAGAGTAGCAAGCAATTTTGATTCGGAACTAGTCCCCTGTGCTTCAGTGCTCTCCTTCATCTGCTAATAAACAAGGTAAGATCGACCCATGTTGGCCCTGCAGACACTGCTCAATTCACCCAAGTGTACATTTTTTCCTTTGGCTTTGATCCCTTATCACAATTTCACATTTAGAGACAGAAACCTGTACCTTACAATGATGCTACATGACTTGAATTACGTTGGTCTACAGCTCAGTTTGAGCTGGCATTTCTATTATTTAACCTACTGTTGTAAAATACTTACTAAACAGTCTGCTTTCCTGATCTACAGTATATTACTCCTTTTGTATTGAAATTGTTTTCTTCACACTTTTTTCTGGCTGCTCTTCTCCGTACAATCCTTTCTGACTTGGGAGTTGTGTGCATATTGATTATATAAATTGTCCAAGTCGATAACCATCAGTTGGAGCATTTAAATCTTATTTGCTATTATTGGTTGCAGATTATATTTCTTGGCTGGCTTGGAATGCTGGGAATTCCCCAGGAAGAGCTGGAATCTGTGGCTGGGGACAGGGAAGTCTAGGTTGACTACTGTGACCCTCTCCAGGAAAAGTGGTCTGAGATGAGGAGATGAGATGATTATTAGAGAGAGTGAATTAGTTGTATGAAAGTTGAATCATCTCAGTTAGAAGAGCAGGTGATATTAGGCGATAAAACAATGACAGAGCATGTCAACCCAAAAACACATAAATATAGTGCAGTAAGTAACAAGAAAAAAATGTCTTTTTAAAGATGCTTGTTAGTCCTTAACAAGTGTAAAACTACTGAAGACAAATGGGGTGATGTGCTGCGTTCATTCTCAAACATTTTCTTCTTTTCATGGGGTACATCATGCAGAATGTTCACAAAAAATTAAAAACAAACAAACAACAAAAAAAAACAGTATTTACAGTGCATAGTTTACAACCAGAAGAGTTCACTCAGGCATCTTTCAAGAGCTATATTCCATAAACTTAAAACTTTTTTACAATCTTCTTTTCCTTCTTGATCCAGAATGTGTAAAAAAATTATTCCTTTGAAAACAGCAATTTCTTTTTTAATTAGGAGCTGACCACTGGAAATTTAATATTTTATCTCTTTTAATATCTTGTTTTGTGTCTATTTTCTGGAAATATTTACTGTCATGTATAAGTTTGTGCACATTAGTATTGATTCACAGAATGAAAGTAAAATGCTCTCTACGGCCTGCTGATGAGATTACTGGTGGTGCTCTGATGTGTTTTGATCAATCCACCATGGACTGCATTTTGTACAGGCACTGAACAGAATTGATCACTGTGCTCCATTTGCAAGGTCTAAAAAAGTCTCATTTTGATCTCAGTGCTCAAGAATTTGTTACAAGATCTCAAAAAGTTCACATTTTTATGTCATAAATACTTGTGCCATTGTCCATTTTTTTTTAATATTTTGAAAATTATGTGCAAGGTTGGCTCAATGAAAAAGTATGGATGAGACACTTGAAAAAACAAAATGAAAAAAGCTTTTGCAAAAGTCCAACTCCTGATAAACCTTTTTTAACCATCGCTGCAAAAAAAAAAAAATAAATAAAAAAATGCAAGAGCAAAGAAAAAAGAAGGTAAATTCTGTGGTGCACTGTACCAACGAAACAGTTAAAGGACTAGAACTCAGTGCTCTCGGAGCTACTCCTGCTGTAGTAACTGTGACTGCGGTTGCGGCTTTGTGTCCTTGAACGGCTTCTGCTGCGACTGCGGCTCGAAGTCCTGCTGCGAGAGTAGGTGCTATAACTGCCATAGCTGCGGCTTCGACTCCGACTAGAGGAAGAGTAACTACTCAAGGAGCTGGGTGAAGTTGGGCTGGGTCTATAATATGGAATGGGTCTCTTACGGGCACTGGGGGGAAAAAGATAAAAAAAAATTGATTAGGAAAGATTTTTTCAGCAGGGTAAAAACATTTTTCAACAACTGGTTTTGCCATTTGCTGCTGAGAGAGCTGGAAGGCCTGTCTATTTAATGACAGTAAACGTTTAATTTTTGGGTACTTGTGTACTAAACGGACGGCTAGTACCCTTTTCTATTATCGTGACACGAATCAGATTTTCGTTTTTTAACATTAGGCACCCAAAGGAGACATTAACATTAGGGACCTATAAGCAACTATGCTCCACCCCCACTAACTTTCAGGTTAGTATTTGTGGTTCGGGTAGGTCAGTCTAATAATTTAAACTCCAAAAATGAAGCAACTGGGGCACCTCCCTCACGGAGCCCAACACTAGAATGGGTAGGAACTGCCGTCTGTTTAGTACACAAGTACCAGTTTTTGTTTTTTCTTTCTTTATCTTAAACCATGATGAAAAATGAGCACAGATTTGTAATGGAAAGGCAGGTAATTCTTCTGTGTGCTTCATTTTTGAGTTTCAAGTAACAAACTCAGACAATCAGTCATGGAAAAGAGAATCACCAACAACTTGCAAAGGTGGCTTTTAAGCCCAGTCCTAGGGAGACCCTTGTGGCTGAAGATAATTTTTCCAGGCCCTTTCCCAATCATTGAGTACCTTTAATTGATCTTATCCTTTAAGTAAGGGTAATTTTTTATTCCTTGTCTGGTGGTTGTGGCCTGCAGAAATCAACTGTTGTTTTGCACTACAAACTGCTCCTATTCTGTATTAAAACAAAAGAGACATTAATAAGAAATGTAGAAACATTTGAATTTTTGCCAGCGTTTTAAATTCTTACCTATCTTTTGTCATTTTCCTATTAAATCACCTTTTTTCTGAGAGGTTTGCTCCCTTTATTGTACCCTAATTGTGACAATTAACAATGAGCAGAGTCAACCCAAGGGCAAACAAGACAGAAGGTGAAACTTGTGGAACAGCCTAAATAATCATAACAGAATGAAAATCATAATTATGATGATGATAATTAAAAAAACTAAGACAAGAAATAACACTAAACTTTCTCAAGGTCACATATATAATTGCTTGCTACTGTACCTTGCAATAAAATTTAGCAAACCCAGTTTTAATATTTCTTGCATCAAGTCTTTCCTCATTCATCGTCATTTGCCCTTGTATCTTGTTTCATTCATTGTTGTTATGACGCAATCAAGAGGGTGACGTTCAATCAAAAAAGGTGAATCAATAGGAAAATGACAAAAGAGAGTTCAAAACTTTGAATTATTGCAAAAATACACCTATTTCTAAATTTCTTTCTCACACTACTCCTCTTTTCTGAATGCAGATATAACAAAAGTAAATAAAAGAGCAGCTAATTAAACAATATGATACATTAGAGGTAAAATGACTCACTGATGATGAAACTGTTTGCAACAAAAACCTTTACTGATAGAACTGAGCTTGGAAGTCTCTATTGTGCATCACAATTTCCAACAAGCTCCCTCTCATGTTATTAACCATAAAATTAATCTAAGGTATAATTTAAATGGCATTAGAAATTAATCTGACTTTTTATTTTTGACTTGTTGCCTTACATAGCCTTGGAGACTTGATCACTGATCTGGGTCAGGTGACTATCTGTGTGGAACTTCTGCCTCAGATTTCTCCCAAGTATTATGTTGACTATAAATGCTTAACTTGAATGTGGTCTGCAATGGATTGACATCTTAAATAACCAGTTCATCTATTGTGCCTGCTGCTTCTGAAATAAACTCAGGTGCCCTGAGATTGTTTCAAGGAAAAAAAGCAGGTTCAGAAAATAAATGGATATTTGTATATTACAGTAAACTGTTCTCTCTTCTGCTCTCCTGCATAGCCAGCTGGCTACAACTTTTGTTAACCTTAATTCACGTATATGTAAATGACTAAATTTTCACTTGTCATATTTTGTTTTATTTCTTTTTCACTAACCTAATGTTTCTTAAATTCCACAACTCTGAGTAGTCAAAGTATACTTATTTTATTCCTATATACTTTAATAGATATGCATACATTGTTACACATGTGCGAGTAGGAGGCAGTTAAAGGGCTTAAGTAACAGTAATACCACATCCGACCAGGGGGCGGCGGGGTACACTGACTGTCTTTCTCAGTTCCCTGCAGACCTTTCCTGAGAAATCCTGCCAGGTTCCGGCCCCTTCGATGACATCACGTCCAGCACAGAAGACGTCACTTCCGGGGCCGTCGATGATGTCACTTCTGGTCCCTTCGATGACGTCACTTCCCATACGGGCCTTTAAAGCCGCCATCTTAACATCAATGAGTCAGTTCTATCTTGGACTCAGTCAAATGAACAACTCTAAAGCCTTTTGCAGCCATGGAGATTATACGGGTGGCTGCCCCAAATCTTTTTCACGATGTCTGGTCGATGTTATTATCACAACATACAGTACGGTGTTATGTACAGGTAATGTTGCATGGTTTTGTTCTTTCCATTACTGTTTAGCTTGTGTAAATCTATGTGTTCTAAACTTTCTTTAGAAAAAAGCTATGTGTAGCAATATATTAGTAGGAATTTTGGATACTTTGTAAAACACCAAAGAAAAATTTACAGAAAAACGTCTCTGTTTGAAATATAGCAAATAACATTTTTTAAATCATCTACTGATATTTTAATTATGTTTAACACAACTGCACAGTAAACAAGTTAGGTAAAATTCAGCAGGTCCAGTATGAAGGTGACTCAAATTGTTTTGTTGGTATTTAGGCAACAGAAGTCTTGAAGTAAAATTTCACTTGGTTGCATATGGCAAATTACATATCATGTAAATTTAGAGAAACCAGGAGAATTTACTATTTTATATGATCAGTGCAAAATCCTATACCTGACTTAGTACAAACGAATTATTTATTCCTTGCAAATGACAACCACAACCACAGAGGTTCAAAGTTTGACTCAATATTTATGAATTATTGATTTTCTTTTAGAAGATAGTCAGCTATAAAATAAAATGTGCATGTGACTTTGAAGTAGTCTACTATACCATCCTTCATTAATGAAATATCTAAGAAGTGAAGAAATTTAAAAGAAAGAAGAAGTGGGCAGCGATACTTACACTGTTTTGTGCTCAATTAATTAGCTAACACCACATATTATATAAAGTGTTTCCCTTTTCCAAACCCAACAGGACTAAGCTTTCTGTCAGCATATATTATAACATGGCTTCCAGCACTCAAAGCAGGTAGTTGAAATAAAAATGTCATTTATTAGGAGTTAGTCTGATCTGCTTGTAGAAAAAAGAGAAGTGAGCTTAAGTAGGTTAGTAGATCTTCAAAACGATTAGTCTTTGAACTGGAATAAACTGGCAAGGGTAAGTGCAGAACTGCATAGTTTCTATCAGTTAAGAAATTTAGAAAGCAGAGAGTATCCAGACAGCACATATTGATGGTATATAGAAGGAATGTTGGCCTGTTGATCAACTAAATGATATGCTCATGTGTTTACTTGGTAATATTTTGCTTTTGTCTCTGCTATTTGTAATGGCAACTGCTATGATAAGTGTCATTTAATGCAAAGATTGCTTAGACAGAGGATGCTGGGCCACAGTGTTTCTAAAGTCTTCACACATCTGGCTTTGTTAATCTCGCTTATTAATTATGTTGAACTTGAGGGGCTCTGCTTTGCCCACCTAATACTGACCATATACTGCCAGCAAGATGACCCCTGATGGTGATTTAATGTTAGGTCAATTGTATGTGCTGTCTGGGGAGATGAAGTTAGTTGCCATAAAGTTGAGTTTTTTTAGTCCATTTACTCACTGCTTATGCAGTTCTTTACATTTTAAATTCCATTACTCGGACTGTAAAAACTGTAAATCACCTGCTTAAAGTAAAAATTACTATTACATTACAGTAGATAATTACTTAATACTTTCTTAAGGTGCAGCTCCTGCAGAATAACTGTTGGGAAAAAGATGCAGAGCTGCAAATGTTAGTTAGCAAAAAATCAGATATTAGAACACATAAGCATGGCATGAAATATTCCACAGCAATCATGGTGCACAAAAATATACTGAAATCACATGTTTTAACTTATTATTTTTGACAAGTTTGTCGACTAATAAGGAAGAAAGTTTTCAGTCTACAAGGTAAACATTGTGTTATAATCTTTCTTCTTTAAAAGAAAGAGTTATAAAATGCCTCACTCAAGAAACAATTCTGTTTTCTTTAGAGCGTTAGGGACAGCTCATATAAAACAACTACTGAAAAATGTGTGCAGTGGAATTTTCCACCACTTATAGAAGAAAACCTGGTCATGGGCTCAAATAATGTTACGCCACAGCTGGACTGGAGGTTGGTGCTGTCATCTGATGCTTTCTCCTCTTGTCCCTCTGCAGACCAGCCAAATTACCTGCCACTCAACCTTATTTACAGAACCCTCTAACCCCATTGAAGTCACTTCCGGTCTCCAGAGTACTCCTACTGATGACCTCACTTCCAATTCCAGCCTTCCTTGAACCCTCCGCTTGCTGTGGCCTTCATATTTATATCTCAGATCCATCTATGCTAGTTCTGTTTTGGACAGTAAATATAAAAATAAAGTGATCAGCCAGAATATTAAAACCACTGACAGGTGAAGTGGATACTTTGTTACAATGGCACTTGTCAAGAGGTGGGATATATTAAGCTGCAAGTAAACAGTCAGTTATTAAAAAAAGTGATATGTTGGAAGCAGGAAAAATGGGTATGAGTAAGGATCTGAGTGACTTCAACAAGGGCCATTGAGACAGTTAGACAAATGGGATCTCCAAAATGGTAGGCAATGTGGGGTGCTCCTAGTATGCACTGGTTAGTACATACCTAAAATAGTCTAAGGAAGGACAACTGGTAACAGGGTCATGGACACCTAAGGATCATTGGTGCATGGGGAGCAAAGGCTAGGCTGTCTGGTCCGATCTCACAGAAGAGGTACTGGGAAATGTTCTGCTGGGAAACCCTGGTTCCTGGCAAGCATGTGGATTTTACTTTGGCACATACCAACTACCTAAAGATTGTTATAGACCATGCAAACCCCTTCATGGCAAGGCACTGGCCTCTTTTAGCAGGATAATGCACCCTGACACACTGCAAAAATCGTTCAGTTTGGTTTCAGGAATATGACAAAGAGTTCAAGGTGTTGACTTGGCCTCCAAATTCCTTAGATCTTGATTTGATTGAGTATCTGTGTGATGTTTTGGAAAAACAAGTCAAATCCACGGAGGCCCCACCTCACAACTGCTGCTAACATATTGGTGCTACATACTTCAAAACACCTTCAGAGGTCTTGTGGAGTCCATGCCTTGATAGATCAGAGCTGTTCTTACAGCGTGAGGGGGACCTACACAATATTAGGCAGGTGATTTTAATGTTGTGGCTGATCAGTGTTTATATACAATATGTGTGTGTGTGTGTGTGTGCGCATGTGTAAATTGAGTTACATTTTCAGACAGTTGCAGAAACTGTACAATAGCCCCAACATATTTTAGGTGTTGCAGCTTTTATTTTCTTTTATTCATTTTATTGTGAGGGAATTTAACTGCTCCCATGGAAACAGTGCAGAGACCTACAATTACCCTAAATATATTTTTAGCTGCTGTAGGTTTGCCACCTGGAATCATTTAAGGCAAAAGGGACAAAATTCCCTGTTAGTTAAAAGGCACAATGTAGAAAGATCCATTTATACCAATATTTTGTATGTTTTTTTCCAGCTGTTATGCACATAACTAAAAAAATTTTAGTTGGACAATACAAATTTCCCCCAAAAGGAATGCACTTCAAAATTTTAACAACTTGTACTTAAATATATATTGTGGCTGTGTATTGCATTACTTCTTGAAAACAAGGTCCAAATATATTAGCACTTCACAAAAACTTGAACCATATAATAGCATTTTTTTAATTGTCCTGCAGCAAGGAGCATCGTTGGACTTGAAAACATCACATCCATGACAAGTAACAGTGAAATATTTCATTTGCCTGCTTTTCTAAGAGCGTACTTAAAATACCCAAGGCCTTCTTTTGTTATGTATAATAGGAAGACAGAAAATAAGCAATAACTGTACTGTTGATGGATGGTTTGTACTAAGTGCTTCATCTAACAGGTTCAGGGAGAAGCACCAGCATCTTGAGGCAAAGCAACAGTTACCATAGTAACATTGCCTACATGTCTACAGCCTTCGTTTGGTAATCTTCTGGAGACCTTAGGACAGAAGGGAAAAACCAATGGAAAAGAAAAAGAAAATTAAAACAGGCTGCTTGAATACTTTTGCAATACTCTGACCAAAATCATAAGGCAAGATGACTTGAAAAAGTAGAAAGAAAGAGGTGTCAAACCTTAAGTGACTTCATTAGTGTTCTGCTTTCAAATTGTTTTTATCTCCACACTTATGAAAGTAAAAAATCTAAACAGTGCATAAGAAGCCAAATAGTAGCATTTACTTATAAGAAATGTTGACAGTTTATAAGTAGGTAGTATCTATACATTAATGAAAAAACAGCACATTTTTTTAACATTTCTGAACATATTTATTGTAGGATTAATACAAAAAAATAAGCGCAACATTTGGCATATTCATGGAACACCAGGTATTGTTATTTCCTGAAAAAGACTAATTATGATTAGTAAACATGGGAAAGGCCCTATATATAAATTAAATGTATTATTAATCATTATTGTAATTAAATATTTAATGCCAACTGAAGCTTTGTGCATTGGTAATCACATGACACCATCTTACCCAAAATACATTTATGACTGCTCAAATGAGGAATGTTACTTTGACAAGGGTAACAGAAGAAAAAATAAATTATGCTATCTGAAAAGTAGTATTTCATTCTAACAATATTATTACCATGTTGAATCCAGAAGTATGAATATATAACATTAAAATTATGCTTGAAATTCATGTATCTTGTACATAATCACACACAAACATTCAAGTACTAATGTTAGTAGAAACATTACATTGCCTCACATCATTTTTATTCAGAAATTCAGTCTCAACAAAATTGTACTACAGATTAACATGCATACTCTCTAATCTAAAATAAAAACATTAAAATATACTGTAGTTCAGTCTATAATAATAAGTATAGTGAGATATTTAGCAGACACGCAGATGACAGTGTTTTAAACTCGGTTACTATGATTTCTTTGAAATGATGAGTGCTTGCCTTCAAATGGTTTAACGTCAACTCTACATTACTAATAACTCAAACTTAAAACATCGTCAGACTATAGAGTTTTATGTTAAAAGTTATTTGGAATACTGTAAACATATGGTTTCTACTTCGCGGATTTTCACCTTTCGTGGGGGGGTTCTGGAATGCAACCCCCGTGATCGAGGAGGGATTACTGTACAGAAATAGTGTGGTTAAAACGATACTAAGTATGAACACATGCAAAACAAACTCTAAAACTGGTTTCAAATGCTACACTTTCACTACTATATAATGTATCTTGTTACTGTTTGCAGTAAAATGTGAAAAGAAATTCCAAAAGGGGGTGGAATAAGGCATCGATATCCCAAATCAGGAATTCTGTGGTACCCTTAGCAAAATTATTAAATGACCACAAAGTATGGACATCTCAGGAAGTGAACCTCAAAAGGTCTTGCATTGATGATATCATAATTTTGATTAAAGGTAAAAGACTAATTAAACAGATTTAACATATTTTTGTGAGTACTCAGAATTAAGGCAATAATTAAGTTGAGGAAATAAATTCCATAACTGAAGTAAAAGAAAAGAAACCTGAGATCACAGCATTGGTTCTGATATTAATATATGTGCATTTGGCAAATTTTCCATTAAATGTAATAATAAAAAAGAATATTATGAGTAAGTAATTACTTTCAGAACCATAATATGAGTTGTGTGTAGTAAAAGCTTCTCAACCCGTAAGAACTGTCCTCTGAAGTTTACAACTGTGTTACTACTACAGTAAATGAAGATAGAAGGGATACTTTTGGAGCTAGATTAAAAAGGTGTAAAATAAAATAAATCATCAATGGATAAATCAACTACTTATAAAGTAGCAAGGCTTTATAAAAGCCTTATAAGATGTATTCAAAATATAGAAATGAGTAAGCAGAGATAACTATTTTAATATAAACTACCTTTAATACAGGTAAAAGCCTTCTCATACAATAGTAAGCAGGAAAAAGTAATTAAAAAATGAACAGTTGGAGAATTATGCATGAGATTTTTTAATACATGTAATAATATATAAAATTAAATTAGCATGGGATCTTATATGTCCTACTGAAGAATGTTACAAAGCCATCATTAGTGAACTGGGGTGTGGAGTGGTTACGGAGACATTTTTAAAAATCAAGGGTAATTGTTGGGCATAACGTTTAAGAAAAACAATACTGAATTATGTAGCAGAGAAAAGTAAAAACAAAGAACACAGAAAAAAATTTGAGTAAAAGAAAAACGCACGTAGCTGAAGATGTGATGGGTACATGGCATGTTGCCTTAAGAAGTATACACAGACAACAACAGTAGTGGTGAGTAACTTCTGGGTACCTAGGCATCTGTTGCGGAAGAGGTACGTGTTTTCAGGTTTGGGTTTGTTTAAGTGATTGTACTTGTGCTTAACTTATCGTCCTGTGCGTGGAGTTATTTTATCGTTACTAAGTTTATTTTTCTGCTTCTCATTTTGCATTAATTCTAATGATTGACCTGCATCTTGGTTGTTGCTGGCTTATTGCCTAGTTTTGTTCTGTTAAACATGTGCCGCTCCCTTGCTATGTCTTGCCTAATTGCTTGGTCACTGGCAGTTGGGCTCACTGCTCCTCCCTATTTAAGGAGACTTTGCATGCTGTTGTATTGTGCAGCCCTCCTCGTATGAAGACCTCCAAGCAAGCACACCGGACAAGACCATGGACATTCCCACTTGACTAAGTTACCTTCTTCTTTACTTTCAGTATCTTAAGCATGTGTCAACAATTTATACCTGTCCTTAACATGAGACATTTCTCTCATCCCTTTAACAGGAGATGGAGAAACCCAGACAAACGTTGTACGCTGCATCAAGCCACCAATTGAGACATCCTCTTCTCCTTCACCTTGTGGAACTGCCAGTCCGAGGCCAAGAAGGCAGACTTTATTACAGCTTTCAGCATCCAAAGGAGTCTCCAAGTGCTGGCTCTGACAGAGACAAGGATTCAGCCAGAAAACAGAGTAACATCTACAGCACTTTCCTCTGCCTTCAACTTCTCCCACTCCTGCCACTCCTCTGGTAGGGGTGGGGGGACAGGTATTTTTACATCGAAGTGCTAGAAACACCTCTGCGCTCTCTCTCTCCCACACATTTCTCTTCTATAGTCTCCTCTGCTCTCCCTCCTCTTGACCACTTCTCCTCTCCTGACACCAGCACTACCACAGGCACCCTATGCACTGTCTTGACAGTGTTTGTCCTCTCTCTTCCAGGCCTTCACACAAAAGACCCCCCCCCCCCCTCTAGCTTTCCAAAACACCATCCGCAATCAACTGACTTAGTTCAAGACAACTGAAAAGAAATGGAGGAAGTCCAAAGCTCAGACAGACCTGGTTAAGTATCAGTCCCTTCCTGCATCCTTTTCATCTACCACAATCAATGCTAAGGTAAAGTTCTACCAGACTAGATTTAACAGCACCACTGACACACGCTATCAGTTCTCTGCTTTCACTTTCCTTCTCAACCCTCCTCTATCTCTTCCCTCAGCCTTCTTGTCTGCTGATGACTTTGCCACCTTTTTCCATGATAGGTGGCTGCCATCAGCAGTCAGTTCTCACCTTCACTGCCATCCATTATGCCTCCATCCAAGCAACACCCAACATTCTCCATATTCTCTCCACTGTCTGCTATGGTTTCCAACCTCCTCTCCAGTCACCCAACTACCTGTCCACTTGATCCTATTCTCTCATATCTCCTTCAGACCATCTTCCCCTCACTCATTCCTGCAATTACACACATCATTAACACCTTACTCAGCTCAGGAACTTTCCCTAACATCTTCAAAAAGGCACTGATAACCCCACGTCTCAAACCAACACTTGATTCAGCCCAGGTTAACAAGTACAGGTCTGTCTCTCTCCTTTCCTTTCTTTCCAAATCACTTGAACATGCTGTTTCTAACCAGATCTCTTCCCTTCTTGTATAGAATGAGTTGATCAATATCAATCAGTGCAGCTTCAAGAAGAACCACTTAACTAAGACGCATCCACTGACTGTGGTCGACCAGCTAAGCTGTGCTAGAGCTACCAACATGTCATCAGTCTGATATCCTTATTGCCATCCTCTCTGACCTTGGCAACACTGGGACTGCTCTCAGATGGTTTGAGATCTTCATCTTGGGCAGATCCTACAATGTGTCCTGCCGAGAGAAGTTGTCAAAGGCACACAAGACATGCACTGATGTTTACCAAGGATCGGTGCTGGCTCCTCTACTCTTCTCTCTGTACACCACCTGCCTGGTCTACATCTGCCAATCCCATGGGTTCTTTTATCAGTAATATGCTGATGATACACAGCTATACCTATTGTTTCCTCCGAAGGACATTACGGTATCAGCTAGAGTCTCTTCATGTCTTACTGATATCTCAACCTGGATGAAGGACCACCGTCTACAGCTCCACCTGGCAAAAACCGAGCTTCTTGTGTTCCTAGCCAGTCAGTCTGCTTATTTCCCCATCTCTGTACAGCTTAGCTCACTGTCACTAACACCTGCCAATTCATTACGTAACCTTGGGTTGGTGACTGATGAGCATCTATCTTTTTCTGACCATATTTCTACTGTTTCTTGTTTATGCAGGTTCATGCTGTACATCAATCCATCCATTTTCCAACCTGTTGAAGCCGAACACAGGGTCATGGGGGTCTGCTGGAGCCAATCCCAGCCAACACAGGGCGCAAGGCAGGGAACCAGTCCCGGGCAGGGCGCCAACCCACCGCAGGATACACACACACACACACACACACACACACACACACACACACACACACACACACACACACACACCAAACACACAATAGGGACAATTTAGAATCACCAATGCACCTAACCTGCTTGTCTGTGTACTGTGGGAGGAAACTGGAGTACCTGGAGGAAACCCATGCACACGGGGAGAACATGCAAACTCCATGCAGGAAGGACCCGGGAAGTGAACCCAGGTCTCCTAACTGCAAGGCAGCAGTGCTACCACTGCGCCACTGTGTACCCTCATGCTGTTCAACATCTGCAAAGTCAGACCTTATCTGACAGAGTATGCAGCACAACTTCCAGGCCAGGCTTTGGTCTTGTCATGTCTGGACTACTGCAACTCGCTACTGGCAGGAGTACCCACATGTGCTATCACTACAATGGCTCCCTGCAGCAGCATGCATTCAGTTTAAATCCCTGATGTTTGCCTACTGAGTAGTCAATGGGTCAGCACCTGAATATATGGAAACACTGGTGAAGCCCTTTATTCCTTCTCTCACACTCAGGTCTGCCAAGGAAAAGCACCTGCTGATGATGCCTGCGCATGGTGATATGTCTCAATCCAAACTCTTTTCTTGTGTATGTCCTAGTTGGTGGAATGGGCTGCCCATCTCCATAAGTAATGCTGACTGACTCCTTCAATGTATTTAAGAAGCGATTGAAGACCCATCTGTTCTGTGAATATCTGTCAAATTGGGATCACTGGGATCCACACACAGACCACAGGGTAAGCACCCCCTGTTTGCCTCTCCAAAAACCCTTCCAGCAACAACCCAAGCTTTTGCTTGGTCTCCCATCCAAGTGCCAGCCACCCCTGAACAGGCTTAGCTTTTGGTCGATTTATCTGTTCTGAAGTGCTGCTTTACAAGTGATTATGTTTTCTTTAAAAGAAATGGTGCTGAATTATTGTTTCTTTGATAATAGACAGGTTAAGTAAGAAAATCTAGAATGCTGATATATCACTGTATTTAAAACTGATGAAAATCAAAAAAGTACATATTAAACATTATTATAGCTTTCCATATAATTCATTACAATTAAAAATCAACACACCTTTAGAAGACCAAACATTTTTTTAGGTAGCATACAAAAGATATATATATGTACCTGGTAATCCTTCTTGGCTCCATGAAACTAGGAGAGTCACGTCTCCGCTTCCTAATTGGGGAATAACTTCTGGAACGCCTCCGAGCTCTAGTCTCTGTATCTGTGTGATGTGTTCTTGCCTCATTGTCTTTTTCCCTGTTAAAAAAAACACAAACTGTAAATATCACACACAAAAAAAGAAAACAAACAAACAAACAAAAAAAAACAACCATACTATTGATACATTAAGTCTTTTGTTTTTTCTTGTGAAGACAGTTTGGCCTTCAATGTCTCAGAGCCCAGTGATGGGTATAATTCTCCCTGGTACATAGAATTTGATGAACTAAGAGGAAATATGATAAGATTCACTAAACCTCTTTACAAAATGAGGTAGTATATGACACTGGACTAAAAGTTGAATTTCTGTGTAGGTGAAGCAGCTGTTAGGAGCATTATTAAAAGGGTTTCTATAAAGGAGATGAAGAATAGAAAAGAGAAACAAAGGCCTACATTTCATTTGTATGACAGTGGTTCCTAAATTTAGTTTTGTGGGAGTGCTGGAGCTGTGGGTTTTCATTTGAACTATTGTCTTAATAATAGGCTAATTTTGTATTTATATTTACTGATTACATTTGATTAAAATGATCAAAATTAGACAGCACTTACTTGGGAAGTGACATGATAACCACAAGCGTTAAAACTCATGAGCCAAACCAACGTACTTCTAAGTCCAAAGTTCCAAGACTCATGTGATGCTAAAATGTGCGATGGTGCTGTCAGCTAGCTCATCATACTACCCAATGGAGAGCAGGTAGTGACAGTAATCAGAAGAAGGGTTAAAGACCAGCTAGAAGGGTGAAACTTCATTTCTGCATAATGTGTTTCTGGCTTTAAAATAACTAGAACTACAGCAAAGTTCCAGTATTGGACTAACTAATTCAATGCCTTGTTATTACGTGGTGTACATCATTTACGTGTATCAGATTATAAATGAGAACAGCCAAATCCTTAGAGTGGTTAATTTGGGGATATTCTAATGGGAGGCCAGAAATAGTTTAGCAGTTATTATGCCTAAGCAGATGAACTTACAGTGATGTCTAGGGAAAAGGAATAAAGGCAGGTCAAGGAGAATATGAAAGGTGAGTTAAAATTGACAACACTGGAGAATATGAGTGTGAAAATACAAGTTCGGAAGGTTATTGGCACATGCATAAAGTGGTTGAAGATCCATTATATATAGTCTGTAAGGGGTAAGATATAGTGGATGCACTTATTTAAATTCATGAACTGATGACTCAGGCTACTTAAAACAATTTCTAATGCTTTGAAAATGGTGACTATAAAATAATTAAATGAAGGTGAGATTTATAGAAGGACTTACACACAAAAACAGACAACTGGATCATTTTCTGGAACATTTTGGAACAATTTGGGGCTGGAGTTAACAGGAGGAGGTTGGGGGTTTTATTCTTAATAAGCTGTCATAGAAACTTTAAAAATATCTCACATTAGCCATTATATGATGGTGGTGATGGTGATTGGGGGTGAGTTGAAATGTTTTATCATTTATTCATTATCCTTGCTAATTATTCTCTTTTAATTCTAACGATATAGTAATGCCTAACAACAAATATGAGGACACCCATGACTACTGGTGACAATGGACTTCAGCTAATTTAGTGTTACTTGCACCTGTGTGTTCTCAATATGAAGACATGACTTTAAATAGTAGCAAACTGCCTTATTGTAAAAGGTTCCCTTTGGACCCAAAGGTTATATGAGAAGAATCCACAATATCTTCCTCGGGACACGAGAGGGCAATCGCCCTGGTTTGCTTTGGGGCCACGGAGCTTGGAATCTCAACCTTGTGGGGGCCCATGGCCACTGCCAGGGGGTGTCTGGATGGTTCCAGAGCCATGGACTGCAGCACTTCTGCCTCACCAGGAAGCAATGCTGGAACAGGAACCATGTACACCTGGAGTACTTCCGGGTGCCCATGCAGCACTTCCGCCACACCAGGGAGCACCTGGAGCACATCTGGGTGCATTATAAAAGGGGCCGCCTCACTCCATCTAGAGAGCTGCAGTCAGGAGGTAGAAGACAGAGCTTGTGGGAGAGGAGTGGAGACAGCTGAAGAGAAGGAGAAAGAAAGTAAAGTAAAAGGACTGAGCATTGTGGGTGGATTGTGCACTGTGTGTGTGTGCGGTATTGAAGAAATCAAAATAAACGTGTGTGTTCTGGACATTGGGAATCCTGTGTCTGTCTGTAGTCGGGCTGATCTTCACAACCTGTACATATTACAAAAGTATTGTTTTTTCAGTACTATCAGATTTTCATCAGAGCAGACATTAAATACCACTGTAATTTATTTTTTTAATTAAAAAAGCCTTACCTGGACTCATTTTGTCTAGAATGGGGGGATCTTGATTTGCTCCTCCATTCACGGGGAACGGGAGTGTGATCGGGAAGGAGATCGGCTGCTCCAAGTACTGCTTCGGTGACGCAGGCTGCGAGAAGAGCTCTTTTTTCTTTCTGAGTTGTGTCTACTGTGTTTCTCATGCTTAACTGGTGACAAAGATAAGCTCTTCTTTCGGCTATTTACTCTACCTCGGTGATGCTTTTCACCTTCATGAAAATTCTTTGTTCTGGTTTGCAAAAACAAAAAAAGGAGATCAAAAACTTGATTCTGTTACATCCTAGTATTATAATTGTGGAAACAAATAGTATAATGTAGGTGCAAATGTCAGTATTGAAATTATTTTTGTTGTTAGGATTATGGTCAGTAGATCTCCAAAAGATCTGTAGTAATGTACTGTACATTAATATTAGATCCACTTTTACCTACAGTATATATTAATAACAATAAATTCCTATTCTGCACAAGTTCTTTTATTATAAATGCCAAAATATATTTGTCCCAGCCAAAGAACACAAATATATAATTGAATCATTGAATGAATGTTCCTATTTTGATGTTCCAAGCTGTTGCCATCAATGCCATTAAACTACTGAAGTGACTGATAAATTAAAGAGGTACATGCTGGCTAAATGAATATACTAACAAAGTGAATTTGAAATTTACAACAATTCAACAAATTCTGTTTATCTAGAACCAGTGCTGGATTACCAGTATTTAAGTGTCTCTCCCACTTATTCGATGCACATAGTTCTATGAAAAACATATTTATTCCCCTCCTGCTTTTCCTCTGTTACTGCAAATCTTTACAGTGAATTTTTCAGGTCTTCAAAATTAGATAAAGGGCATGTGAACAAATAAATAACACATTTTGAATTTTATTTATGCCATTTATAAAATAATCTAAGTCATTCAACAGCAACTTCCATCCATCCATCCATTATCCAACCCGCTATATCCTAACTACAGGGTCACAGGGGTCTGCTGGAGTCAACAGCAACTTAAACTTTGTAAAAAACACTTAACTGCAACAAAGGCTTGCTATAACTGAGTATCAGTCTTTCACTGTTGTTTTATCCCACTGTTTCTTGCAGGAATGTGTTAATTCAGAAAGACAGATTTTCAAGACCAACCACAAAAGACTTTGACTTAAGACCTAAAAACATTCAGTGACAAAATTTGCAACAATAGGATTGGCAGTTTATATATACTTATAAAGTGTATATACTGCATATATATATATATATATATATATATATATATATATATATATATATATATACAGTCGACCCTTGGTATACGATTGGCTTGACATACGAACAACTTGATTTACGACCAAAATTTTTATTTTGATTTACGACCAACATCTTGCGTTACGACCTGAATGCGGTCACGTGTATCCGCTTGCGCGATTGTAAACAAACAGAAACATTCCTATTAATGCGGCACTCATTCAATAAAATGTCAGGTTTGTAAACTCTCTTGGGACCTCCCCCAACTAGAAGACATGCCAAAGTCCAAACTCCGTATGGAAGACTGTTTATCTGTTGCTGGGGCAACAGCCGGCTTAAACCTGTGCTGAGTCTCTCAGCCAAAGCAAACAGAAAAGATATCGATGGGTGATATGCATGTGATATCCCTGCCCGGCAATGGACAAGCAAGCTTCCACAGTCGCGGCAATCGCGCTTCAGGACGCACTTCAGCATGTCGTTCCCATTGAGGGGGGGTCTCAGAAGAGTTCAGAAACAGTTCCTTGTATCATCGCAAGGAATGCTGAGAAAAATTCTCGTCACAATAACTTGTAGGCAGGAGGAGATTAAAATTAACGCAAAAGAAGCTATTGAAATGATTGCAAATGCCTGAGCGCAAGTTAAAGAAAGCCTTTAAAAAGCCTTCAGTTTCATTATCATCCTCCTCCCTTCCTGCAGCCCAAAGATGTCAAATTAAATGGTGAGTACAGTATGAAATTGTTGTTTCTGGTAGGCTAGGCACTTTTTATTACTTTTTGGTTAGTACATTAGAAAAATTATTGGTGTTTTGGTAAATTATGCACATTATACAACCCTTTTTTTTATTATGAAAAGGTTAAGTAAGTGTTGCAGTGGGAGGTTCGGAACGCATTATGGGTATTTCCATTATTTCTTATGGGAAAAATAGTCTTGACTTACAACCAACTGGAGTTACAACCAGCCCTCGCGAACGAATTGAGTTCGTAAGTCAAGGGTCCACTGCATATATATATATATATATATATATATATATATATATATATATATATATATATATATATATATAAAAATGGAATGGGTGGGTCGTCGGGTGGGCCCTTTTTTTCATTCCGTCGTTTTTTCGACGTTTTGAAAATGTAGAATGATTATTTGATTTTTTTGTTTTTATTTGATCGTGTCTATGTAGCCGCCGTCGTAATAAAGTATCGCTAAAATCGTCATTTATCGTAATTTATTTTTGACGTATTAACGTCGCCGTCGTCGAGGTCAGTGATACCAGTGCAAAAAATCTGCTTACGGTTGAAAGACACGCCCTACTCACTGGACAGTTAAAAACACCAATCAAACTAACGATGACATCAAGTATTACCCAATCAAAAGTAGGAAAGGAGGCATCTTCATAAAATGCGTGTGGGATGATTTGCATGAGACGCTGCTTTAAAAAAAAAATGATAAAAAAAATACGGGATAAATCCCGTCCAGTATTGATTCAAAACGGGACGCGCAATTTCATTCTCAAACGCGGCACGATTCCGTATTTTAAAGGACGGGTGGCAACCCTACAGTGCCAGGTAACCACCCATACAATCACATTGTGATTCAGACTAGGAAATGCAATGAATGTAATTACCCCGATCTACATACAAGGCGAAAGTCTTGCAACATTCAAAGATGATGGTTTGGGATAAGTACACCATACAACATAAAAGAGCTTATGAAGCCTTGAACCGAAAAAAGCAACATCTCAGAGATCGTAAAAAAAAAAAATAGGAGCTAATGTCGTTTTACTCGCTGTAGATTTTAGTCAAACATTACCAGTTATTTCACGAGGGAGACCAGCACATCAACTCAACGCGTGTTTAAAATCCATGCTTCTCCCACGCTCGGTTATATGTCGCGTGTTCTCGGGTAGGTGCACCAAAAAATTTATACATTTAAGCATGTAATGGGCAAACAAAAAATGAGGTATACCCGAAGGCACAGCAGTAGTACTTAATGTAACTTTACTTCTTAAATGTTAATGTTTTACTGTTTAATAATTTATACGCTTCTTATATGTTGTTCAAATTCTTTTATCAAAATACCACTGACAGCGCAATGCACGATAACATGGAGTGAATACACCATACGCATCTGCCCACGGCTGCCCTGCTGTGCGCAGATAGGACTTGATTGTACAATAAAATAAAATAAAGATAAAAAGACTAAAACAATCATCACCCATAAAGCGGATAGTAGACGTGACGTACTATATGTGTACCACATTTCAAGTGTATAGGTGCAACGGTTTGCGAGCTACAGGTCATTTAAAATCCTGGACAGACACACAAATTGCCACGGTAGCAAATTACAGAAGAAGATTTTACTGTTTAATAATTTATATTTATATGAAACGAGCTGTATATACCCGGCGTTGCCCGGGGCAGAAGTAACGTAATCGGTCAAACAGTTATGCATGTGCAGAATAATTTTACAAAGATTATGCGTGTTAACAATCAAAAAAAGAAAAGATTGAGGAACTCTTCTTATATATGTGATGAAGCTGGATAAAGCTGACTTGACGAAGACGTAGGTGGCATAGATTGGTTTTTCTAAAACAGAAGAAAAAAATGAGTATCTATTATTATTTTAAATTAGAATGAAAATGAGAACCTTGATTAGAGATAGATTATTCGTATTAAAATATATGCATGAATAAACTTTTGCTAACTCTCTAGCAAAAGTTTATTCATACAAATTGCCATGGGATGGCTTTGTGAAAAAGTAAAAATTACATAAAAATAAATTGACAATGCGTACTTCGATTTGACTGAGATTATCTGTAATGATGAAAAAAAAGTTTACTATGTTTTTTTTTCCATACGGGAAGGATGTAAAACCTTACATAGGCACCCTTCAGCCCGTACTGAAGGGTAGTGTCAGATTCTTACTGACTAAAAAACACCCTTTTTATTCCACAGCTACCCCAAAAACCACTATTAGGCATTACTTTGGGGTGGCAGTAGTTTAGTTATGAAACAGCTGGGTCCTGAAAAAAATCTGTCTTATTAGTGGCTTCATCACATATAGAAGAACAGTTCCTCAATCTTTTCTTTTTAATGATTGTTAACACGCATAATGTTTGTAAAATCATTCTGCACATGCATAACTGTTTGACCAATTAGGTTCGCTTCTGTATATATGAAGCTGTTTGATCGATTAGGTTTGCTTTTGTATTTATGTAACTGTTTGACCAATTAGGTTTGCTTATGTATATAGATTAGCTGTTTGTCCGATTAGGTTCGCTTCTGTATATATGAAGCTGTTTGTCCGATTAGGTTCGGTTTTTTTTATATATGTAACTGTTTGACCGATTAGGTTTACTTTGGTATATATGTAAGTGTTTGACCGATTACGTTACTTCTGCCCCGGGCAACGCCGGGTATATACAGCTCGTATATATATATATATATATATATATATATATATATACACACACACACATACAGGCGTGGGCAAAAGTAGATTTACAGTTGTTCGTTTGGAAAAAGGCATGCAGGTTACAATTATTACAATAGCTTTATCAACTCAAAAGAATGTCACAGTGGCGCAGTACACTTGACTACAATCTTGTAAGTACTCAAATTTCCGATCTTCATTATCATTATTTACACATTCTTGTAGTCTACTAGCTACACTCAAGCACACTTTAATAATAATAATAATAATAAGAAGACTCAACGTGGCAAAAACTGAGCTTCTTATGATCCCGGCCAGTCAGTCTGTTCAATTGCCCATCTCTGTACAGCTTGGCTCACTGTCACTAACACTTGCCAATTACCATATGCTGATGATACACAGCTATACCTGTCGTTCCCTCCGAAGGACATTACGGTATCAGCTAGAGTCACTTCATGTCTTACTGATATCTCAACCTGGATGAAGGACCACTATCTACAGCTCCACCTGGCAAAAACCGAGCTTCTTGTGATCCCAGCCAGTCAGTCTGCTCATTTCAACATCTCTGTACAGCTTGGCTCACTGTCACTAACACCTGCCAAGTCATTACGCAACCTTGGGGTGGTGACTGATGAACAGCTGTCTTTTTCTGACCATATTTCTAGTATTTCTTGTTCATGCAGGTTCATGCTGCACAACATCTGTCAGATCAGACCTCATCTGACAAGAGTATGCAACACAACTTCCAGGCCAGGCTTTGGTCTTGTCATGTCTGGTGTGCTGCAACTCACTTCTGGCAGGAGTATCCGCATGTGCTATCACTACATTGGCTCCCTGTAGCAGCACACATTCAGTTCAAATCCCCGAGGCTTGTCTACAGAGTAGACATTGGGTCAGCACCTGAGTATATGGAGACACTGGTGAAGCCCTATACTCCTTCTCACCACTCAGGTCTGCTAAGGAACAGCGTCTGGTGATGCTGCCTCTGCATGGTATCAATTCTCAATCTAAACTCTTTTTCTGTGTAGTTCCTAGTTGGTAGAACGAGTTACCCATCTCCATCCATACTACTGACTCCCTCATTGTATTCAAGAAGCAACTGAAAACCAATCTGTTCTGCAAATATTTGTCTAATTGAGAGAAAAAAAATTACATTGTTAGTTAATTTATTGTTAGTCTAGGTTTAATTGCTATATTGCTAGTAATTCAATTTTGTATATTTATTAGTTATTACATCTTTTTCACTTGTGCCAATCAACGTTTTGTTACCTGTCCTAGTACACTTTTTGAACAAACACACTCTAGCCTAATGTTACTTGATTATGTTTACCTCTTTTGTAAGTCGCTTTGTACAAAAGCTCCTGCCAAGCAAATAAATGTAAATGTCAAGACAAATAAGAAGACAAATAATACAAATAAATAATACAATAATAAATAAAAAATAATATAAGAATAAAGTCTGTGTCTTGCATACTTGCAACTATAAACCTACTTTTGCCCACTCCTGTACATAAATTATATACATACACACACACACACACACACACACACACACACACACACACAAGGTCTGTCCGGAAAAAGTCCAACCATTGTTAATATAACAAGAATGGTTTGCACGGCATCGATGCAACCTGACAGTCAAGGAAAATGGACTGGAACGCGCATGTGTGAATAATTCCAACTTCATTGGACTAGTCAGTGGGGGAGGTAGATGCTGTTGATTGAGCATGTGTACTGTGTGGCAGTCGCATTCAAAATGACTGAGCGAGTAGAGCAATGAGTCTGCATCAAATTTTGTGTTAAGCCTGAAAATTTGTCCATGGAAACTATTTGGGTGATTCAGAAATCTTTCGGAGACGATGCAATGAGTGCAGCACAAGTAAAAGGGTGGCACAGATGCTTCAAAGATGGCTGAGAATCTGTTGAACATGATCCACGTTCTGGAAGGCCTGCAACAAGCAGAACACCTGAGAATGCTAAATGTGTATGGGCTATAATCAACAAAGATCGCCGACTGATAGTACGAGTCTGTCCCAAACATCAAATCACCCAAGTGACTCAGCCCCCCTTACAGCCCAGATTTGGCACCCTGCGACTTCTGGCATCTCCCAAAACTAAAATCACCTTTGAAGGGGAAGAGTTTTCTGACTGTCGATTTGATTCAGGAAAATACAATGAGGCAGCTGATGGCAATTATAACAAAGGATTTTGCAGAGTATTTTGAAAAGTGGAATAGATGCTGGGAGAACTGGATGAGGTTCCAAGGTGCCTACTTTGAAGGGGACTGAGGCGTCATTGTTCAGTGTTCAATGTTTCTTGTATCTTCGTCAATAAATGTATCGATTTTTCATATTACATGGCTAGATACCTTTCCAGACAGACCACATTGTATGTATATATATATATATATATATACATACATACAATCATACATACATACACAGACGGTGCCTTCAGGAAGTATTCAGACCCCTTCAATTATTTCACATTTTATTGTGTTGCAGCCTTATGCTAAAATAGTTTAAATTACTTTTTTCCTCATCAAGCACTTAATATCTCAGAATGACTAGGTAAAAGCGGGATATTGGAAATATTTTCTAATTTATTAATAACTAGGGGGCATCGCCCCCTGCTCACTTCGCTTGCCAACCCCTCTTAAATGCTGATACAATGGGAAACAAATATATATATATTTTTAAAACGGTGATACAATGGGAAACAAATACATTTTTTAACTCCTCTTTGCTCGAGCAACTGCTGGTGTGCTGCTGCTGCCCTCACGCGTGATCTGCAATTCGCTTGCCCGCCTACCCTCCTCCACCCCACCTCCTGCCAGTGGTAGGCACCGTTGTGAAAAAGGGAGCTGAGTGCACACCAAGGAGACGCGGCCGCTCCTTCGAATCCCCTCTTAAACGGTGATACATTGGGAAACAAGTAACAGGTGTTTTTTTTCACCTCCTCTTTGCTCGAGAAGCTGTTGGCTTGCTGCTGCTACGTGATCTGCATTTGGTGCGGAGCTTTGAATGTTTAAAAGCCTGTACAGCACCTGAATATTCATTCTCTTTTCACTGCTCCGTTATTTCCCCGAGTAATATTTTCAGATTGTTTGCGCTAATTCCATCTTTACTCTCATTTTTGGAGACTTTCAAATTTTCCTAATTCCATTATCTCTAACCTGCTCTGTATGTGTATCACGGGACTTGCATCTGAAGGTTGCAAGTATGATGTGTCTTGTCCGTTTTGTGGGAAGTGAAAGTGTCTCTGTCTCTCTTCAAAAGATCACGTTTCGTCCCCGGAAAAAGTCTTGTCTCATCGCAAGTTTTTTTTTTATAATAGAGAGATAAAAAAATGAAATCTTAATCTGACATAAGTATTTAGACCCTTTACTCAATAGCTTGTTGAAGCACCTTTGGAAGTGACTACAGCCTGACATCTTCTTGGAAATTACATGATGTGACTTTTGGAATTTAGGTCAAGCTGTTCAGTCTTGTTTTCATCAAACTAGAGAATCTGGTTTCTAATAGCCTGCAAGTCCCTTGGATGCCTTTTGCAAACTTCAAGAGGGCTTTCATGTGTTGTCTTGTCACTCTGCCATAAAATCCAGATTAGTGAAGCGATGCAGTGGTGACTGTCTTTCTGGAAGTTTCTCCAGTGTCCTCAAAGGTTTCTGGATATCAGCCAGAGTGATCATTGGGTTCTTGTTCATCTCTCTTACCAAGGGCCTTCCACCCTGATTGTTTAGTTTGGCTAGGTAATCTGCTCTAGAACAGTCATGGTTGTTCCAAACGTATTCCATTTAAGAATCGTAAAGGCTATTGTGCTCTTGTAAACATTTAATGACTTAGGATGTTTTGTAGCCTTTGCCAGGTCTGTGCTTTGACAAAATCCTGTGTCTATGCTCTGTGGGCAGTTCCTTCAACCTTATGTTTTGAGTTTTTGCTCTGATACACATTGTCAGCTGTGCAAGCTTCAATGGACAGGTGTGTGCCTTTCCTAATCATGTTCAGTCAATTGAAATGACTACAGGTGGACTCCAAACAAGGTGTAGAAACATCTCAATGATGGTCAATAGAAGGAGATGCACCTGAGCCAAATTTCAAGTGTCACAGGAACAGGTGCAAACACTTGTATCAATGTGATATGAGTTTTTATTGTAAATAGAGCTGCTGGTTAATCACCGTTAACATGTGCGATTGATGCATTAAAAATTTCTGCATTCACATTTAACAAAACCGCTAAATACATCAATTTGACCTCATTTCACACTTAATGAAACAGTGCCAAATTAATTCACGTCTATCAATACCCATTGATCGTTTCCTGCATCGGATCTTAGTAATGGTCTTCATCTACACACACCAGTAGAGTCGCTACTCATCCCTTGTAATATGGGATTGCCCCGTATTGGAACATAAAATACAGCGCACCATCTTGAATCAGTAGGGGGTATGATAAGAAACATATTTTTATATACATCCTTTCAGTATTTTTGTACACATCCTTTCATATATACTCTTAATCTTCAAAAATGCAAAGATTAACATGAGAAAAGTTAAAATCAAACCCGTTATACAAGCAGAGTGAATGAATTCAATTTTCATGTCATGTTAACATTGCAGACGGTCAAGCACTGCCATCCTTGCCACTATGCTGTGTTCATATATTGACGGTAAGAAAAGTCACATTGCACTGTATAATGGAACATGCAGAACAAGATGCTACATACACTGGTATCTACTGATACAAATCCACCTGTGAAACGTAAGAGGCCGTCGAGGTATAGGCCCGAGTCTGTATAGGTCTGAGTCCTGTCCCTAGTGATGAATATGTTTGCTGTGGAGCTTTTTCGTGGAGGGATATCTAACCTGAAACAGCACAGTGCACCTCGAGAGCAAATGAGTGGATTCCTTATACCTTACCCACACTTCCCTCAGCTCAGACATGGTATGTTGCTGTTATTTATTACTTGTATGCTACTTACTGTAACACATATTATAACCTACATAGCCAACATTATACTCGATAATCAGTGCAAATTGACAATGTTAATGTTTCAGTCTATTTGGGCTGAAGGTTAAGATAGTTAGACTTATTTTAAGAATTCATAAATGATACATTCTATGACAATGTGCAATTTAAATCAGTTAAATAAATAACCCTATCACAGTCTATACTTTTCTATTTAAAAGCATACAACGTAGTTTATACACATTTTCAATCTAATTAATGACTTCTCCTCTGCAGTAACACCTGCAGTGTTGACTCATGTATATTCTGTAGTTAAGTACAACCTGAGCAATAATAGTGCACAAACAATGAACCATTATTTTGTATTTTCTTTCTTTCTTTGTATGTCTTTCAATATACAGTAGCAGTCCAAACAATATGTATTGGTTTTTTCCAGATATTACATTTGGGTGTTTGATGGTCATTAGGAATTGTTTCTGTTAGGCAAAACTGTTCAATAAACTCACTGAAATAATTTAATATGCATAGGCAAGTGATTATTAAAAATTTTCATTAGAAATGAATTACTCAAGAGATTTATACTTACATATTAATATGCTTGAAAAAAATATGATAAAAAGTGATTAAAATGCAGTTAATTTAGACAAAAATTTTAATTATTGATTAATTGCAGGGCGGCACGATGGCGCAGTGGGTAGCGCTGCAGTTAGGAGACCTGGGTTCGCTTCCTGTGTCTGCGTGGGTTTCCTCCGGGTGCTCTGGTTTCCTCCCACAGTCCAAAGACATGCAGGTTAGGTGCACTGGCGATTCTAAATTGTCCCTAGTGAGTGTGTGTGTGTGTGTGTGTGTGTGTGTGCCCTGCGGTGGGCTGGCGCCGTGCCCAGGATTTGTTCCTGCCTTGTGCCCTGTGTTGGCTGGGATTGGCTCCAGCAGACCCCTGTGACACTGTTGTTAGGATATAACGGGTTGGATAATGGATGGATGGATGGATTAATTGCAATTACGTTTTTTTAATCAAACACTAGTTCTAATTTGAATTGAAGTGATTTTAGCATAAGGCTTCAACATAACAAAAAAATGTGAATTGAAGCAAAAAGTGAAGGGGTCTGAATAATTTCTGAAGACACTGTATATATATAAATCTTCTCCAATGCTCATTTTGAGAAAAATATTTGAATAGATGAATCTCTGCAAGGTCCATTGACTTAAATTGAGTGGACAGTTTTAAAAGAAAAAAATAACAATGGCAAGGAATTTCAATTCTAGACTCGGAATAATCTATTTATCAGCTAATTCTGAAATGTAACTGATGCTTGTATAATACAATAGCTACCATTATTTTATGCAATATGTCAAATTTATTAAAAGAATAGTAAGAGTATTTTATTACATTTTACATTATAACATCATGTGGTGTTTGGATTACACACTGCCTGGTATACTAACTAGAATTTCTTAATACTTAGCCAAAGCCAAGTAAATTAGGGTTGAACTGGGATGCATTTTGTATCAAAAACTGCACAATGCACGTGATACCCTCACTTACTTTCGAACATGTAAGCTTTTATTTTTTTGGCAATTGCTGTGGTGCGAATGCCCAGAGTCGCTGCTGCAGCCGGTATGGCTTGTAGTCTCTTGCTGTGCAGTGCCTGATGTTTTCTGCCGACTACTTCGTTTGCTAGATGTTGTGGACCTGGACCTTCTCCTTCTCATTTGTTTCTCATCATCAGAAGAGCCATTCCTGACTGAAGGTGACACAGCTCCTGGAATTCTGGTTGAAAGCTTCTGAACTTTGCTGTCTTTTGAGCCTGGCTGAGCAGAGGCTAGTTTGGACTGTACCCTTGGAGAGGCAGACAATGATTTTACCGTCTGCAAAGAGAAAAGGATAAAGAAAAAAAGAATATGGTCTTAAAAGGATGTTGGAAAGAAAGATTGTTTGTACCAGATGATATATTAATACATAAATAGATATGTTTACACAAAACTAAACTTCTCATTGTCTTAGACAGTCCTCTACCGAGTAGCTCATGCAATACTTCACATGCAAAAATAAATTGATTTGAAAATAAATGAAGAAAATAAAAAAAGTAAAAAACTGATTGAGATCAGATAAAACAGAAAGAACTTATAACAGAAAACTAATATGATTGTTGAAAGTAGGAATTTACAATTAATAATGAAGTTAAAAAGATAAGACAACTGGACTTAACATCACAGAAATGGGAGAAAAAAATCACAAATATATAATTAATCAAAAATTAGAAAAACTCAAAAAAAAAAAGAGAAAAAAAAGAGAAAATCTATATCTGAACAGTATTTGTTGGTGGGTTTTCCTGCAGAGAACTGCTGAGATGTCATCAACGACCCATTTTAAAAATGTTTTTATTCCCTTTTGGTTAACATCCACTTACCAATAAAGTGGCATTCCCTCCTTTAGTAGGTAAGGTTTGAAGAAAAGGGAAAAGCGGGCAACATGAGTGCATCATTAGAGTCACAAAATGCAAGAGAAAAAGACACAAAATCCTCCCCACGATGTGATTCATGAACAATGTATGACTATCATAAGGAACATTTCCAAACCATACACTCTTCTTGGCAATTTATTATTTTTTTCTTCCTGGGCCCGGGTTTTAAAAAAATGTAATATATGGGAGTCTTATTTAATAAAAAAAAAAAAAACAAACAAACAAAAAAAACCACTGATATTTATATTTTGTACATACAAATGAAAACTTGGTGATTAATAGCTGCTCGTCAAATGTGCCCAATTCCTATGTGCTCAGACAAAAATGCGAACTTAAGAACTGATATGTCAATTATTTAAAACTATATCATAGTGGCTGATATGTTAATTAACAGAATACATATATTTGTTTCTTAAGAGTATTAAAATTCTGGTATTAGTTTATTTTGCACTTCAATAAACTTCATATTAAAATGTATTTTTGTTTGTTTATTTTAAATTGCATTCAAGTCAACATCGTTTGCATGCATTTGGATACAAAGAAAATGTATGATATAATTCCAATATAAGAGTTATTTACAAAATGAAATATATTTAAAAAAAATATTTTTAAACTTAGTTTTTAACAACATGGTACTCTGATATCATAATGTAGCTGAAAACGCATCATATTTACATTAATCTTTTTTTTCCCAACTATGTCAGGCAGCTAAATTCTCAGTCTCTTTTAAGGGTTGAGAAAGGATCAGCGTACTTTACTCATTACATACTTTAAATATTTATATAAATGAATAAAGATATTTGTTGGAAAAAATACTTAGTAATTTGTTTCTAGGCTGAAAGTCACTTTCAGCAGAAGCCCATTTGAACGATCTTAGTACTGGTCTGGCCATTCGTCTAATGTTTTGTTCACTACTGGCGCACGGGGGCGGGGCTGAAGCATAATAATGTAGCATTAGGTGCAAGGAAAGACTGGAATAAATTTTATCGCAGGGCACATTCACACACATACTACTAAGACATTGATGATCTAGCTAATCTGTATGTGTCAGATATGTGTTAAGAAACCATAGACAGAAGACAAAAAAAGAAACCAACAAAAAAACATGACAATGTTGAGATAAAAAGTAAAAGTGGTGCTTTTGAGTTTCTGTGACCAATGCATACTATATAGGTGGCATGCAGTGAAAATATTTAACAAGCGCTAGCTGTGTAGAATTGAAGGAACTGAAGTGTTATGATCATGATCTAGGGCAACTGCTTCAACATCACAAGGGTGGTCAGTTGGTTTATTATAAAATCCACTGGGCTGTATATGGAAAAAAAAACCTATGGGCCCCAAAAGAGTTATTTTCCCCAAATTAAAATCACATTTTTTTTTCATTTTGCCCTCATAAGCTGCCACCCTGAAACCTAACTTGAGTTGACAAATGTTGTGATATTTCAGTATTATTATTTTTAGATTTCCTCATTATCTATATGGTTTTGAAAATCTGTTCAACTACCCTGTCCTACAGTAAACAAAACTATCCATGTCTTCTTTTTCCTGACCTTTTTTACTGAAAGTGTGTGGAGACCTGGAGCATCTGTCGGCACCACCAGGTTCATGGAAAGTCAGTCTATTTACAAATACCTACTTTTTAAAACAAACTGGGCCAGGTTATTGACACTAATCATCCTAATGCACGTGTCTTCAGGAATTTTTAGGAACATGGAGTACATCAGAGAAAAAACCCAAATGAACAAAGGGAAATGGGAAAAATCCACACATTGAGGGCCAAGCTGAGACACAAAACCAGGTCCCTTGAGCTATGAGGCAGTATAACTAGCCATTACAATACTATGCTATATTAAAAATAAATTTCACTGAACTGAATATGGGACACACATAAGTGACAAGATTGTAAAGATTCTTTTATGAAACCAAGCTGTTTTATTACAAATAATCCAAAGTGGCATTAAGGGATATTTGATAGCTGCACCAATTAATGGAAAAGGAATAATAATCAAAGCAGAAAATTTGATTTCACTGGGAAGAATTAAAAAAATAGTAGTTTACAAAAAAAATGTCACTGTGTCAACAGTTTTAAAGTTTGATGTGGTAGAATTTTCTAGAGTGTAAAACACCAAACAAGGGAAACACTAATGCAAGCAGTGTATTGTTTGTGGAAAATATTATCCTTATTATAACTTTCATGTCAATGGTAAAGCTTAAAGAAAGTGAAGTACACTTATGAAGTGTCAATTTTTGCTTTAGCTCACAATATAATACTGAGTATTAAAAAAGTGACACCTTACAGCATAATGCTGCAATGGCATATGAAGACAGAAAGGTCCATATATGCTGAAAACATCTCCCTTTGTCCTTTCTTCTTAGTTCAGTAGAGCAAGTACTTGAAATGAGGACAGACAATAATTCAAGGAGACCTTCGACATTAACTGTGAATCTAATCTTGCTCACAAAAATATCACCTCATCTTATTTTCTTATTAGGGTCATTCACTGTGGTTGTGTTCATATCTCTATTAATCAATGGGTCAGAAGGCCAGAAAAAAACAAATATCATTAAGGCAGTGGGGCGTATTTGTTATGGCAGTAAACAGGAATGTTTTCATGTTCGTTTCCATCTCTGACTTGAAGCATATCAACTTACCAGCCTATGCTCACAATGCAATAACACACTGAATTACCATTTGTACCATATACTGAACATAAAGCAATATAGGATTCAGCTTAGCACACATTCTGTATATAAGTTGTTTCATAATTATTTATTAAAAGCTGGATTATTTGATTTTACCTAAAACAACATACAGTTTCAAAGGGAAAGTACAGCAGCAATTCACATTTTTAATGGTTTCAGGTGATAAATTGAGCTAATGTGTTTATTGTCATCAAAAACAGTTCAAGTCACATGAGAAGTATAATTTTATCTCTAGTAGTTTATTTTTAAATTTTCAGGTCAAAACTGGAATATAGAGTGGCTTGGAGTGGAGCACATAGGAATGAGAATCAAGTTTAGTTAAGGAAAAGAAAAAGGAAGCAGCTATAGAGCACCAATGGATTCTTTGTAATTAATATTGCAGCATACTAGACTGCTAAGAAGTCCCAGTGTGTCACCCATCAAGAAAAACAATAAAGTCGACACCTCTTACCTACTACAAATAAAAACACTTCCATCACCTTCTGACCTTTTATAAATAATAAATATGGTAAAAAAACTAAACAGAAAGGCCACAAATTACTGCCTTCTGTAGAACCTGTGATCATTTTACTTTTTTTTTTTGTTTTGTGCCCCTTTCTACCACAGAAATCTTCCAAAGTGCCACTATTACTTTAAAGTTTATTTTTAATAATCTACTTAAAATGAAAATAAGAAATGGTCTATTACAGAGGAAAATGTTCTTTGTGACTTGGCTTTTCAAATTTGGACTCCACTTGTGTATATACTGTGAATGGATTATCCAAAAAGAGGTCTGAATTAGGGCCTTTAAAAGATGATTTAAAACATGATTCTCAGAGACTACAATTTTGTTCACTAAAACCAAAAGCAGTCATTTGCAACTATCTTAAAGTCACTATATTTGAAATACAGTCTTAAGACCTCTTAGTAATATTCTTCATCTTTCTGGCATATCTCTGTCCTTTGCTCACCAAATTTGTTTTGTGATATTTATGAGAATTTCATAGTAATTTAAAAATTGTCACTTTAGTTGTAAATGGAAAACAAGCACACTTATTTACTAATTTTAAATTAAACTTTACTTGTAGGTAAAGGACTTTTAACAATAATATATGAGTGAAAGACAGAGACACGCATACACACTTAAACTCGTGCTGCAGTCAATCTGTGAAGTTCAAAATGCATTTCATCATATAGTTCATTTTCCTAACTACATAAAGAGTATGACAGAGTATATAACTCAATGAGCTTATTTATTGGTACTGTTGAAAAATAAGTTTGCGCTATAATGTGGTACAGTGGGGACCATATGCAGTATACAAAGATTAATTAGACACACATACACTCTCAATTCTCTTTACAGATAACATATCCTGCTGCAAGCAATTAGACCAAGTTCTCTAAACTTCTCTGACCTTATTTAAAGAAGCACTCTCAAATGTTTTTACAGTGTTAGTACTATGTGGCTGTAAGTCATCTTCTGTAATAGATGATGTTTACTTGTCAAATTGCACCCTGGCCACCTTAATGGAAAGTAGGTTGAAATCTCCAAATATCTTGTTGATTGTGCGGTGAGAAATAGTTTGCATTTGGCCTTTACCATTGGGGAAGAATTAGAACAATTTGTTTTATAAGCCTTTAAAAATAAATGACAAATAATAATCTGACTAGATTTATAGCAATCCTGTTTTGGGTTTTTTGGTTGTTAATTAAGGTGCAGATGAAGAATAATACAGCAATACAGTTTGTATTTTCTGTATATGTACCGTTATCTTTATATAGATTTTTAGGTGAAAAAGCACCAGTAAAGGGAACACAAATGCAGATTACACCAATTTACTTGTTAACAATAAAAAAATGAGTGAATTGTCCTTTGGAATCAGTCTCACAAAAATGGGCTAATGGGCATCTATTGAGCCTAACAATAAGTTTTTGTATATTCATCCATCCATTTTCTTTACATTCTATTTTTACTACAGAGTGGCGAACAGTGAGTGCCAAGGTAGGAACTGACCCAGAATTTATAAAGGCATTACATTATTGATGCAAAACTGATAATCAGTGATCTTTTAAATGTTATTTTGACATTAAGATTTATATTTTTTCCAACATTCACATTGCTCAAACACCTGAAAAAATTCCCTAAAGGAGGGGAATGATCACTAAATATCCATTTGTTCATCCAAAGATACTTTCCTGCTATTAATACCAACTTATCCCTTTAATGCTTTACATATTCAGCTACTCTAATGTGGCTATCCCTTTGTTTTCATTGGATGTTCATTCCCATCCATGGTAGTGAAATATTAACAATGTTCTTAAGCAGTAATACATTATTTGTTAGAGATCTTGAAGAAATATGTGCACATTTCAACTGCAATTTTTATTTAGTAAAATCAATGATTTAAAATAAAAAAAAAATCTAGATTTCCTAACAGAAAGCTGCTGATGCCAGTGTCTACGCGGAGTATAAAACGTGAAAAGAATTTGAGATTAGTGAAACCAAATTAACAACAGTGTTCTCCTTTCTGGGACACACTACTTTTGAATTCATTTACCAAATCGAGTCATGTAAGCATCGACCATTGGGAGTTATACAGATTTGTGTCATGTGCATGTTTAGTAATTAGGTTGGTTCCACTGTGACTATAATAGAAACATTACTGAGGCTTCAAGAAAGATTAATGGGATTGAAAGCTGTAGTTTCGATGCACTGACTATATCTTAAAATGTATGTGAATTTCAAGACCCTGACAATCAAGAGAATTAGCATAAAAATATGAATACAATCCTTTTTAATATTTCTAGAGGAACTAAGCCCTCTATTATGTCTGGTTTCAATAATGTATATTTGGAAAAACATTTTACTCAATTTACTTTTGAGGTTGTTGTTCTGTTGTTGCTTAGGTAATTTACATTATATACCCAGGACAACACATTGTATCTATGCCAACAGCTTTGTGGTTTAAGTCCAATGCTTGAGCCACTGGTGCATCATGTCTATATGTATGCTCTTGTTTATGCTTTAAAGTGATGGTGGGCATCTTGCTTAAATCACATACAAAAAACTGGACTGTATGACATGGGAAACTTAAAAAAGTTCTTGTCAAAAAAACACATATCACTGAAAGAAAAATTAGCTGCAATGGGAGAGAACCACCATCTTAAGATACTATTCACCAATTTGTCAACTGTAAGTAAATAATCATAATATTGTATAAAAAGGAACTGGAAGTAATGGCTTTAAAGAAATATTGACATTGTGAATGGTGCAACACAATATATCTGCTTGTCAAATCAAATATACTAATAAAGTATATTAGAAATGTATTACTCTAGGTATACAGTAGATGCCAAATTCATCATTTTGAAAAGATGCCTGTCAACACTGATGAAGTCTATTAATCAAGACTATGCTCAAATGTAATCCTGAGTTTTATATAATGCTTATCTGCAAATTAATTTTGGTAGTGAGGAAGGAATACCCCTTTGAGATTGTTCATTCTTTAATTTCAAAGGCTGAGTAGTAAAAACAAAGTAGTATTCCAATTTAATAGCTTTTATACAATAAAGTGGTGTATGGAAATTTATCAGTGGATTTTAATAGTGATATACAGTTAGGTCCATAAATATTTGGACAGAGACAACTTTTTTCTAATTTTGGTTCTGTACATTACCACAATGAATTTTAAATGAAACAACTCAGATGCAGTTGAAGTGCAGACTTTCAGCTTTAATTCAGTGGGGTGAACAAAACGATTGCATAAAAATGTGAGGCAACTAAAGCATTTTTTTAACACAATCCCTTCATTTCAGGGGCTCAAAAGTAATTGAACAAATTAAATAACTGGAAATAAAATGTTCATTTCTAATACTTTGTTGAAAACCCTTTGCTGGCAATGACAGCCTGAAGTCTTGAACTCATGGACATCACCAGACGCTGGGTTTCCTCCTTTTTAATGCTCTGCCAGGCCTTCACTGCAGCGGCTTTCAGTTGCTGTTTGTTTGTGGGCCTTTCTGTCTGAAGTTTAGTCTTCAACAAGTGAAATGCATGCTCAATTGGGTTAAGATCAGGTGACTGACTTGGCCATTCAAGAATTTTCCACTTCTTTGCTTTAATAAACTCCTGAGTTACTTTGGCTGTGTGTTTTGGGTCATTGTCCATCTGTATCATGAAACGCCGCCCAATCAATTTGACTGCATTTAGCTGGATTTGAGCAGACCGTATGTCTCTGAACACCTCAGAATTCATTCGTCTGCTTCTGTCCTGTGTCACATCATCAATAAACACTAGTGTCCCAGTGCCACTGACAGCCATGCACACCCAAGCCATCACACTGCCTCCACCGTATTTTACAGATGATGTGGTATGCTTTGGATAATGAGCTGTTCCACGCCTTCTCCATACTTTTTTCTTGCCATCATTCTGGTAGAGGATGATCTTGGTTTCTTCTGTCCAAAGAATGTTTTTCCAGAACTGTGCTGGCTTTTTTAGATGTTCTTTAGCAAAGTCCATCTCGCCTTTCTATTCTTGAGGCTTATGAGTGGCTTACACCTTGCAGTGCACCCTCTGTATTTACTTTCATGCAGTCTTCTCTTTAAGGTAGACTTGGATATCAATATGCCTACCCCCTGGACAGTGTTGTTCACTTGGTTGGCTGTTGTGAAGGGGTTTCTCTTCACCATGGAATTGATTCTGCGATCATCCACCACTGTTGTCTTTCGTGGACGTCCAGGTCTTTTTGCGTTGCTGAGTTCACCAGTGCTTGCTTTCTTTCTCAGGATGTACCAAACTGTAGATTTTGCCACTCGTAATATTGTAGCAATTTCTTGGATGGGATTTTTCTGTTTTCGCAGCTTAAGGATGGCCTGTTTCACCTGCATGGAGAGCTCCTTTGACCGCATGTTGTCTGTTCACAGCAAAATCTTCTACATGCAAGCACCACACCTCAAATCAACTCCAGGCCTTTTATCTGCTTAATTGATAATGTCATAATGACGGACTTACCCACACCTGCCCATGAAATAGCCTTTGAGTCAATTGTCCAATTACTTTTGAGCCCCTGAAATGAAGGGATTGTGTTAAAAAAATGCTTTAGTTGCCTCACATTTTTATGCAATCGTTTTGTTCACCCCACTGAATTAAAGCTGAAAGTCTGCACTTCAACTGCATCTGAGGTTGTTTCATTTAAAATTCATTGTGGTAATGTACAGAACCAAAATTAGAAAAAATTTGTCTCTGTCCAAATATTTATGGACCTAACTGTATATATATATATATATATATATATATATATATATATTCAAAGCAATGTATCAGTGTAAATAAATCACTAATCCAGTTTTTAAGTTATGTTATAAGTTAAAGGAATCTGTCTCACCCAAGTGGTAAGCAAGGACTGTGGCCTGTTGGCTTAGTATGTGGATGAAAACCATAAAGCTGCTATTGTGAATTCTAAGGTTAATATTCATAAATCTATTCATACATTTCCTGAATCCTGCTCTTCTATATTTCTGGATTAACGCTATCTAAATTACTCTTTAGTAGCAATTGAGACAAAGTTTATAGATCTCTCTGATTCTGTTTAAATAGATATATACATGTGGGATGTTTGTATCATTTTTTAAAAATGTAATAAGGCTATACTTATTTGCAGGAGCCCTAATCTTGCATTCAGTGAAAATTACAATTGATCTGAAGTATCCTTAATTCTAATTTAAATTGTCTAAAATTACAAAACATAATATTCTGAAATCTGCTTAATCTTGCTCAGTGTCATGGAAGACCAGAACCTTTCCTGGAAGTTCTGGATTCAAGGAAGGACAGAGTCCTGGACAGGATACCAGTCCACAGCAGGGACCACTTAGGCACACACCCACTCTTATCCTGGATTAAACAGCATGTCTTTGGGGATGATGGAGAAATCCACACAGACACATGGAGAACATTCAAACTCCATATGGGCAACAGCAGGGCATGGATTTGAACCTAGCGTGCAGTATATGTAAGGCGGTAGTGATACACAACACTACTTGTCATATTGCTCTTTAAGAGAAACTGAAATATCTGTTTTTTTTTTCAAAAAGTTGGCGAAAAGGCACCAATATGGGCAAAAATGTTCACAGACCTTTAGAGTGAAAGCATTCTTATCTCACAAACAGCACAAAGTGGATCCATTATGTGATAAGATCACCTGACCGTGTCTGGTAAGGGCTTTTCCTGGATCCATGATTACCTAGATATGTATATGAGAGCAGCGCAGCACATCAGAGCAGCACACAGTAATTTCAGAATCAGACAAGAACTTGCATTGTGTCTCTTTTTATGTATTTGATAAAAATGAACTTTCAGCAATGTAAATATGCCACAAATGTGGCAACTGTATTACTCCTTAAATCAGTCAATTTTTTTAAAACTATATTGTTTTTCACTTCTATTTAACTTTTATAGTGTTCTTACCTGAAGTATTAAAAATGTTCTGCATTAATGATTTTTTTTTTAAATATCCCTACTAAAAAATAATTCTTATAGTAAATAATTTTAATCCTTAAAACGTAACTGTTTTCTGTTATTGACCCTAAATACAGTTATACTTTAAAAGACTTGGATGCTATCATCTTCCTAAACATATGGTATCAAGAAATACATTGAATAATCTATGACAAAGCACTCCGTGAAAAGCTTGATCCAAAACGTTCTAATATAAAGTAAAGAATGAGTAAGTGAAATGTGCTTGTGAATTTCCAATTTTCCAACTTGATTTTAAGTTCAAGATGCACAGAAATATATACAAACAGCCAAGTCACTTACAAGAGCAGGTAAAAAGAATCATGGCAAAATTGTTCCTCTAAAGAGTCAGCTTGTCTGATTTTGTGATAGAGAAGAGAAAGTTTTTATTATGATTTCATGCTCAGTTGTGTCCAGTAATTCCAGAGATTAATTTACAGGCTATTCAAGTATCATAAATTATATTAATCAAAATGTATGTGCAGTACACCACAATTGCATATACATTGTAAATGACTGAAAACCTTTAAGAAATGCTATTAAAGAATGTGAAAGTAAATAAAAGTGAACTTTTAAGCAAGTATAAAGGAAACTCCAGCTGACAAACTTCCATCAGTTTCATCAATTGCTTTTGGGACTCAAAGTAAGTACGTTTTTTATATATGCAGATGGATCTGTGCAGTTTTTTCATATACAATATTCAAACATTTACATCTAAGAAAAGCATAAATAAAGCATTGGGTAACATCTGAAGACCTGATCTCTCTTTGGCCTTGTCCCCTAATTTGTATAAAAATGTCTAACAACATAACATGAAAATTGTAGTGTAAAAATTTGGAAGGGTTGGGGGTTTAGCCCTGTAGTATATGCACATGCAAATAAAAGGTCAAAGGTGATGAGCAGTTTTCACAACAGCTGAAACTGTCTATACCCATTATCACCAAAGCCAATTTCCCATGCATTACTTTCTCAATGTAGGATTACAGAAAATCTACAAGCATCAAGAGCCTGGTAAGTGAAGTCTGCTTCTGAAGCTCTCTTTTTGTAAGAAACAAGCAGCCATTAGAATCATTGGCAAGATTCTTTAATAAGTTATTTTCTTTTAATAACAGCTATTTAAAAATAACTTTAACAAACAAACAAACAAACAAACAAAAGAACATGGATGATACCATTCATGGAAAAACAAATGCTAAACACACAGATATGCATTCTAGCAACAGAAAGAATGAGAGACCATGGACTGGGGCTACCTTCAGAAATATAGCATATGAGGTAAAAAGGAGGAAAGAAAAAGAACCACCAAAAGATTAAAAAAGAAAACACTGAAATCAGGCTAGGGTGCTTTTCAACAGGCTTATCTGCAGAATGTGTACGTGCTTAGGCAGAACATCACCTACCTTTCTTTTCAATCTGTGACAGGTATGCAATAATCAAAAGAAAACAATATTCTCCACTTTGGAGTGCAGAATGGGAAAAAGACAATGACTTTTTAGTAATGTGCTATTGAACTGCAGCTAATAAAAAGAAAGAAACAGAAAAAGAAATCTACTTGCCTACTTGCGTTTTGTTCGCTCAAACAATGCAGCCATGGTAAATATTGGAAAAAAATAAAATGTCACCGTAAAATAAAAGGAAAAAAAAAAACTTGAAATAAACAAACAAATAAATAAATAAACAGCTGATTAGGCATGCGAAGTACAACAGCTAATGAAAGGGAAGACAGCAAATCAGCTTTACGAAAAGAAGCCAGAGACGTAGCACACAGAGCAATGAAGAGATGTTTGGCGCAAAAATGGAAAACAAAAACTAGAGATTCCTTTATTTGAAAGGGGAGAGCAACTTACTTAGTTTTGTACATATTTATTTATTTGTTTGTTTGTGAAGTAGCTACTGTATGTGTGTCAGCTAAGAACCTAATGAACTTCTTCAAATTCTTTCCTTGTAAGTAGAACCTGTAAGTACAGTTTAGGGATTATACTTGAAATATATGAAATGCTCAGAAAAAACTGATGACACTCTGTTGCAATAGACAACAGCTATTGTTTTAAACCTAAATAAGCACTTAGCAATATAAATGCTCCAGTACAGTTGGGTATATGTTAATCCTGTGGTGTGACACCTCTGATCATAATAATTGGAAGAGAAGCTCTTAGTTTATCTGCAGAAGTTGCGTAGCATGGAACATCGTACTAACTGAGCAGTGTAGCACAAAAGAAAAAGGAATTAAACAATCCCAATAAATGATGTTCCTCTGGGTTAAAATAATGCAGAATATTGCCTTGAAAATGCTGTTACTCAGTCTTTTGACAAGAAGTACTAAGTGGCAGGAAAAAAAATCAAGTAATTTATTTTAAAAATATATAAGGGTTAGGAGTGTAAATGAAAAAGTAAAGATACAAATATTGCTATTTCACATGTACTGTAGTCAGTCAAAAAGCACAATATATTCTAACTTGTTTGCCCCATTAATAGTGTGATAATATACAGCATATTCAGTTTGAACTAGTCTGGGTTCACTTTAATATTTTCACTCATCTATTTCAAATGTAATTCTACTTTCATTTTTGTTTCCCCTTCTCCTGTTTAGGTTTTAGTGATATAATCTAAAGTGCTATCATAATGGTCACTATGGACACTGCTGTAGCAATGTGGTGGTGAGATCATCTGCTAATCAATTTCTTAATGGACACCAGGCTATTTAAAGAGGAGGGGTTTGTTGAGGCTCTTTTGTCTGACCTCTACCTTAAGAATAAATAAAAAACCCTTTCACAAATAACAATGAAAACTGGTTTAACTAGCCATGTTCCTGGAAGCCAGCATATAACAATGTTTGGAAATGTGCAAACACATAAGTAAAAAATCATCTGGAATGCACAGAAAAAGATCAACAAACAGTAAAATGGTAATGCTTTCACAATATGTGGAGAGATGTTTGATCAGCAAAATTCCATTATGTGGCTAAATCACTTCAAACATCGATAAATAAGTCTGACAGATGGAGACAATTTAGAGAGACCTCAAAATGTGTAAATACCAAGATAAAGAAAGAATGGGATTTTATAAGAATGAATGCATTTTTAAAGATTCTAAAATTGTTTTGAAATTTGAAAATTAATTATAGATAAAGATATTTAAGCTTTTCATAAAGACACTGAGTTAATCAAATTGTGAATCGCATCTGCTTTCCTAATGTTGATATTATAAAATTTCAGTTAATCATCTTTTTTAACTATAAGGCATGCAAACACAGGTAAGGAGCAAGCAAGTTTGCTCAAAGGATTGTGATTGAATAGAAAAAAATAATTTCACTGTTTAAAATAAAAAAAAAAGTATCTTTACTTTTTGATTTACATGTGTGTGTATATCTGTATATAATTTATATGGATAGACATTATGAAACATTCTGATGACAGGTTGCAAGTTACTGTTTTGTTATTTCTCAAAAGAGCAGAAATTCGCTCAAGCGTTTCAAGTTTTGGTTCTACTCAGCCCTGTCTCATCAGAGCACTCTCAACAGCAATCCCGCAGAATATTTCTCACCATGATAAAAAGAAACTAAAAAATATGGTAAATAGACTTCTGCTTGAAGTGGAGGACGCCTTATGGGCTAACTCACACTTCAAACTGTCAGCTGCTGTTAAAGAAAGGCAGGAGTGGATTTGTTTTGCTATTTAACGTTTCACCTATGCACTTCTGTGCACCTTTAAATGAAGTCTTGTTTCTTGTACTTGAATATTTTTTTGCTCTAGTATGTAAAAGAGGGGACTGAAATCAAGGTTAATCTTTCATTACAGAATATGCTGAAATGCACCATCAATAACTGAAAAATATCATCTCAGTTACAAAAGCCTCTTGATCTATTGTCCATGAAGTCGCTAAAAGTCACAAAAAGCTAAGTGCATAAAACAAATACCGAAAATGTTGGGTTATTTATATTGCAGCAATGCAAAGCAGAAAAACAGGACAATTAAACTAGCCAAAAACAGTAGCTTATCTAAAGCACATTCATATCACGTTCAAATTATTTTGAAATCGGAATTACATTCGTTGTTTGTTTATTCTATGAAGAAAATAACTATGCAAGTGTTTACTTATTTTTATTTCATGCTGATTCTTTATATTGTTTTAAACGGAACATATAACAAACATTATCCGAGAGTAGTGTTTTGCCCATCTAGGAAGTGACATGCATTAAAAATAAACAAATAAAAAAAAATGCACAATGAAACTGGTCAGGGTCAGTCCCTATCATTCATCTGCAGTACTGGCTTGAGATATAGATTTTTATAACAACCACTTGTGAGACCTTGAAGAGCCCTGCAGCAATTGAACAACCTGCTGTAGCTATGATAAGTAAGACATCATGTAATTTTTAACACATCTGTATTCAAAAGAAATCTAGTTCACATACCCATTAACCTACGTGATCCAGTTCCATAACATATGAATGCTTTTCATATAAACAAGACAGAAAAATAAGTTTGGATGTATATTTTAGTTACAACTTAAAAGAAACAAATTAATTCATAAAACAAAGGGTTAGGAAAAATTAACACTGGCCCCTTCACAAATTTGTAGAAGCGATACATAAATCTTTAGAACATTAGAAAACTTTACAACATGTTCTAATGTTCATAAAACTTGTGGCTCTTTGCACCATTAAAATAAGAGGACATGAAATATACATAATCAGATAATAGTGTGAAATAGCAAGTTTACTATTCTGAAGCCATTAAAGTGAAGAATGAAACTTTCTTGTTATTTTAGAATGATTTGGTCTTAAACATCCACCACTCACCATAATGTTTCAGAATGATTAACTGCTCTGTATTTGATGTTAATATTAAAAATATCATAAACATAAAAAATAAAGTCTATAAACATTATTTTATATAATGATTCACTATACGCTCTTTGGTCTAAATACCACTATCATTTACACATTGTGATTGAAATAAGAGATAAAAAATGATCGGATTCACAAAATCAAATCATTAGATAATAGCACAAAGATTGTTCCTAAAATGTGTAACCCTAATGTAGGTCTGTTTATCTGAAATGGAACAAATAACATATCTCAATGGCTATGCAATGAAATACATTCATTTATCTTTCATCCTTATTCTACTGAATGCTTGTAAGACTTGATGTAACGGAGTCCATGAAAGCCAGCACTCCCTTCACCTGCAATAAGCTTCCTAGCACCTCTCTTGTCCAAGAACTGAAATTTTAGACAAACTAAAGGCAAAAATACTTTTCAGGATCCTGCTTTTATTTTTTCTGTCCATCACGAGACTTCCATATAATTAGTATTGCCATAAAACAGATACAGAAGGGAGAGGACTGCTGAAGCTGTATGTAGACATGAACGAAATCCAAACCCAATCTTAAATAAGGAGAGAAGTGAAGCTCTACATTAATCCTGGCATTACTATATTGTGTCACAGATACAGTGCATCCGGAAAGTATTCACAGTGCATCAATTTTTCCACATTTTGTTATGTTACAGCCTTATTCCAAAATGGATTAAATTCATTTTTTTCCTCAGAATTCTACACACAACACCCCATAATGACAACGTGAAAAAGTTTACTTGAGGTTTTTGCAAATTTATTAAAAATAAAAAAATGGAGAAAGCACATGTACATAAGTATTCACAGCCTTTGCCATGAAGCTCAAAATTGAGCTCAGGTGCATCCTGTTTCCCCTGATCATCCTTGAGATGTTTGTGCAGCTTAATTGGAGTCCACCTGTGGTAAATTCAGTTGATTGGACATGATTTGAAAAGGCACACACCTGTCTATATAAGGTCCCACAGTTGACAGTTCATGTCAGAGCACAAACCAAGCATGAAGTCAAAGGAATTGTCTGTAGACCTCCGAGACAGGATTGTCTTGAGGCACAAATCTGGGGAAGGTTACAGAAAAATTTCTGCTGCTTTGAAGGTCCCAATGAGCACAGTGGCCTCCATCATCCGTAAGTGGAAGAAGTTCGAAACCACCAGGACTCTTCCTAGAGCTGGCCGGCCATCTAAACTGAACGATCGGGGGAGAAGGGCCTTAGTCAGGGAGGTTACTCTGTCAGAGCTCCAGAGGTCCTCTGTGGAGAGAGGAGAACCTTCCAGAAGGATAACCATCTCTGCAGCAATCCACCAATCAGGCCTGTATGATAGAGTGGCCAGACGGAAGCCACTCCTTAGTAAAAGGTACATGGCAGCTGGCCTGGAGTTTGCCAAAAGGCACCTGAAGGACTCTCAGATCATGAGAAAGAAAATTCTCTGGTCTGATGAAACAAAGATTGAACTCTTTGGTGAAAATGCCAGGTGTTATGTTTGGAGGAAACCAGGCACCGCTCATCACCATTCCAATACCATCCCTACAGTGAAGCATGGTGGTGGCAGCATCATGCTGTGGGGATGTTTTTCAGCGGCAGGAACTGGGAGACTAGTCAGGATAAAGGGAAAGATGACTGCAGCAATGTACAGAAACATCCTGGATGAAAACCTGCTCTAGAGCGCTCTTCACCTCAGACTGGGGCGACGGTTCATCTTTCAGCAGGACAACGACCCTAAGCACACAGCCAAGATATCAAAGGAGTGGCTTCAGGACAACTCTGTGAATGTCCTTGAGTGGCCCAGCCAGAGCCCAGACTTGAATCCGATTGAACATCTCTGGAGAGATCTTAAAACGGCTGTGCACCGACGCTTCCCATCCAACCTGATGGAGCTTGAGAGGTGCTGCAAAGAGGAATGGGCGAAACTGGCCAAGGATAGGTGTGCCAAGCTTGTGGCATCATATTCAAAAAGACTTGAGGCTGTAATTGCTGCCAAAGGTGCATCGACAAAGTATTGAGCAAAGGCTGTGAATACTTATGTACATGTGATTTCTCAGTTTTTTTATTTTTAATAAATTTGCAAAAACCTCAAGTAAACGTTTTTTCATGTTGTCATTATGGGGTGTTTTGTGTAGAATTCTGAGGAAAAAAATGAATTTAATCCATTTTGGAATAAGGCTGTAACATAACAAAATGTAGAAAAAGTGATGCGCTGCGAATACTTTCTGGATACACTGTATGAGCTTATTTAAAAATAAACGTTTCTTTCTTATTACTACAGCATTTTTATATTTCAGAATTATTAAACAGCAAGCTACAGCACAATCTCTGTAGCCACATTTATCTCTCTTTTCTACTGGCCTTTAAAAACTGCAGTTAAATATTTATTCAGTGTTTAAATGATACTGGTATTTAGAGCAGACCAATGACTTATTGGAAGCTACCGTTTTCTGGCCTAAATACACAGTTCATGCAAGGCTACATCTGCTGCAAAACACACAGCAATGTCACTCTTAAAAATGAAAACATTTTCAAAAAAAGCTAACACAAAAACACACAAAAGTAAAGCAGTACCATTTTTTCAAAGACTTCCCACCAGATCATCTTACCTTTGTTTGTAGCATGTAGTTTATTAGTACTCTGCAATTTAATAGTGCTTCTTTTGTGCAATATGCTTATCATTATTTCTTCTTTTTTAAAGGTATTTGGTGCCTGATCTGATTTATTTTGATGCTCAAATATCCTTTCTAGGCATAAATATCACGTAATATTTTAATTTTACAAGCTATACTATCAAAATACCTTTAAAGCTTTTCCTTAAACATTGACATAGATATTGACTCATTTTAAACTGTTAGCCAATGAATGGCCAGTTTTATCACAAGTGAATTAGCGTAAGATGTTTCAATAAGATGTAACATGCTTCCAAATTTGTCTTGAAGGTTTTGATTATATGTCATAAATATATATTTCACATTGAGAAGAAGGAAAGGCTAGTATTTGGATAAGATACAGCTCTTTGACTCCTAGAATAACAAACAGACCTTCTTTGTAAGTGAGCAAGACAACAAGAAATCCATCACTTATAAAATGTAAACTTGCTACTATCAGTTTTTTTGAAAAATGTGAAGATAAACAACATCAACATAATAATGCGTTAGTTGCATGTGAGTTTAATGTAATAAAATTTATTAGACAAAATATACAAGTTAGAAATGAAAAGATCAATAAACTGGGATGCATTGTTATAGATTACCATAAGACAATGTGATATATAAACTGTTCAATGTGAAGGCTATCTTTTGTAACTGGTTACTTCATGGATATCATTAAATCTTTTCTGGTAGCTGAACTTTTTAGAATTTCTACATCCATTCATTTGTATTAGACAAGGCCTCTGTTTTTGAAATGAGTCAGCAAACATTTAGGGTGTTTAAGGAATTCAGTTTGGCTTTACTTCATGGATAACATGAAATTCTTGCTTGTAACAGTAAACTTTCTAGAATTTCTATATCCATTCATTTATGTTAGACATGGCCTCTAATTTTGGAAGACACTTAGTCTTTTATAATCAAACCAACCAATAAATATTTAAATTACATAGAAACTGCACCTTTTCCTATGAAATTATAATACTGCTAATTAAATCCTGAAAGAATAGAATACCAGGGAAAATTTGTATTGATGTCCAGTGAATTTACAGCATCAATTACAGTGGTGTGAAAAACTATTTGCCCCCTTCCTGATTTCTTATTCTTTTGCATGTTTGTCACACAAAATGTTTCTGATCATCAAACACATTTAACCATTAGTCAAATATAACACAAGTGAACACAAAATGCAGTTTTTAAATGATGGTTTTTATTATTTAGGGAGAAAAAAAATCCAAACCTACATGGCCCTGTGTGAAAAAGTAATTGCCCCCTTGTTAAAAAATAACCTAACTGTGGTGTATCACACCTGAGTTCAATTTCCGTAGCCACCCCCAGGCCTGATTACTGCCACACCTGTTTCAATCAAGAAATCACTTAAATAGGAGCTGCCTGACACAGAGAAGTAGACCAAAAGCACCTCAAAAGCTAGACATCATGCCAAGATCCAAAGAAATTCAGGAACAAATGAGAACAGAAGTAATTGAGATCTATCAGTCTGGTAAAGGTTATAAAGCCATTTCTAAAGCTTTGGGACTCCAGCGAACCACAGTGAGAGCCATTATCCACAAATGGCAAAAACATGGAACAGTGGTAACCTTCCCAGGAGTGGCCGGCCGACCAAAATTACCCCAAGAGCGCAGAGACGACTCATCTGAGAGGTCACAAAAGACCCCAGGACAACGTCTAAAGAACTGCAGGCCTCACTTGCCTCAATTAAGGTCAGTGTTCACGACTCCACCATAAGAAAGAGACTGGGCAAAAACGGCCTGCATGGCAGATTTCCAAGACGCAAACCACTGTTAAGCAAAAAGAACATTAGGGCTCGTCTCAATTTTGCTAAGAAACATCTCAATGATTGCCAAGACTTTTGGGAAAATACCTTGTGGACTGATGAGTCAAAAGTTGAACTTTTTGGCAGGCAAATGTCCCGTTACATCTGGCGTAAAAGGAACACAGCATTTCAGAAAAAGAACATCATACCAACAGTAAAATATGGTGGTGGTAGTGTGATGGTCTGGGGTTGTTTTGCTGCTTCAGGACCTGGAAGGCTTGCTGTGATAGATGGAATCATGAATTCTACTGTCTACCAAAAAATCCTGAAGGAGAATGTCCGGCCATCTGTTCGTCAACTCAAGCTGAAGCGATCTTGGGTGCTGCAACAGGACAATGACCCAAAACACACCAGCAAATCCACCTCTGAATGGCTGAAGAAAAACAAAATGAAGACTTTGGAGTGGCCTAGTCAAAGTCCTGACCTGAATCCAATTGAGAAGCTATGGCATGACCTTAAAAAGGCGGTTCATGCTAGAAAACCCTCAAATAAAGCTGAATTACAACAATTTTGCAAAGATGAGTGGGCCAAAATTCCTCCAGAGCGCTGTAAAAGACTCATTGCAAGTTATCGCAAACGCTTGATTGCAGTTATTGCTGCTAAGGGTGGCCCAACCAGTTATTAGGTTCAGGGGGCAATTACTTTTTCACACAGGGCCATGTAGGTTTGGATTTTTTTTTCTCCATAAATAATAAAAACCACCATTTACAAACTGCATTTTGTGTTTATTTGTGTTATATTTGACTAATGGTTAAATGTGTTTGATGATCAGAAACATATTGTGTGACAAACATGCAAAAGAATAAGAAATCAGGAAGGGGGCAAATAGTTTTTCACACCACTGTATATCTGGCTCCTTAAAAAATAAGTTCACCTTGAAGATCAGCATTTGTGATTGCTAAGTTATTTTACTGGATGATTTGCCTTCTTTCCCATATGTGTTTCACGCAACTTGAACTATTAACAAATGTTTCTTTCTGAAACATTATACCACGCGATCCTCCTTATAGTATTTCTATGTTGTTTGAGAAATGTCCTTAAACTGAAAAGTTCACGTGAATTATTAAGGAATAAAAATGGAAATAAAATTAAGAAATAAGCAACTGCAGGCTTTAACAGAACAAAAACAGAGCTGAATTCTACCAATTGGGTTGGACATTTTGGTTTAAAATATAACATTTCTCATTCAACTGCACAAATCCTATTCTCTTTCTTGTTTTTGCCATCATTACTACATGTTTTCCAGTAATATAGACTTCACTGTTTTATTTCTGCTGAAAGGAAAGACGGTCCTCAAGTTAATGTCCCTTTTCGTTGTTAAGCTGTTTGCAATGTGAATGGCAAATTAAATACAAAGGTGAAATATGGAAAGCCAACACAAGTTGTTTTACTAGAGAGCAGAAATCTATTGATAAGTTCATCCAGTACAACTGAATACAAATAAAGACAGAAAAACATAATATCTGAAAGATATAAAAGAAATTACATACATCTCGAGTCTTCTCTCTGATGATCTCATTTCCACTATTCTCCTGGCCATTCTTTGTACTGTCTCGGTGTCCATTCTGCCAGGGAGTTGAAGATCTGCTACCACGCATTGGAGAGGGAGACTTGCTACAACTGGAAGGAGTGTGGAATACCTTTTGTTCCTCATCGGTGTGCTTAGGGGTAAGTCTGTCGAAGGAGAATGAAAGGTTTTCTTGGCAACAAAATACTCATTATCAAACTTGTTAATGTAATTTAATTTAAATTGGTTTACATTAGCAAAAGGAAAAAAGAGCTTGATATTCAATGTTATGCTCTCATGTGAATGTTAAAATATACACATGATATTTCAAAACATACAGCATTATTCAGGATATCTATTGCATAGTGTTAATCATTTTATTGTATTGATAGTGCATTCATTTCAACATACAATTCATTAAAACTGAAAACCCTATTATTGACTGTTATTGCTGACATTTTTGGCACAAAATAATTATTCAGATTCTCTAAATTCAAAACAAAAAATAGAATATGTTTTATGGTTCGGTTTTATGTTTTTCTGGTATTCAATGTAACATCTCTTATATTTGATTTCAGGTCAGGGTTTCTTTGGAAGCTTCACCTTGAGGACATCAGATCAGGAACAGAAAATAGCCACACCACTTGTAAAACTTTCTACAGTGCACAGAAGTGGAAAAAAGAAATAAAGCCATCAAATTCATTTTCTAACTGGCTTATCGAGTTCAGACTCATAGAGAGCCTGTGCCTATCCTTAAAGACTGGAGCTCAAAACACGAACTTGGTCAGAGTCCATCACATGGTTCACTCATGCAATCATTTTCACTGAGATAATTTTGATCCACCAATTAACCTAATGTGCATAACTTTGAGATGCGGCAAGAAAACTGGAACTCCCTGAGATATACCCAAAAAGACACTGGGAGAACATGAGTTAACAATATTTTCTTGCTTATCTTTCTGTCCATGATTTGATTGTGCCAGGTTTTGCACATTGTTACTCTGTATTGCACAAGCAAAACGTTGGATGGGATTGATGCTAGCCCAGTGTTCCTATATTTGTATAAATGCATCAAACAAGTTGGATAAATCTGCAGATGACAGATCAGGTGGATTAGCAGATACCCTTTAATCAGTAAAACCTCTAAGAAAAAGAAACATCTTATTTAGGAGGATAGCTTTTTAATGGAGCTGAATGTAAATACATTTCAGTTTTAAGACTGTTTTATTAAATCCATTATTAATTCTTTCATTTTCACAATCTGCTTCTTATAATACAGGGCCATCGGGGCCACTGCCTATCCAGGTAGAGCTGGGGACAACCCGGAGATGTACAATGAGCACAGCTTAAGTCAAATTAAGTATTTCCAGATTTTTTTTTTGATGCAGAAGGAAGTAGAAGCACTTACTACAGTGGCACCATTCCCTCCTTTGACAACAACACATCTCTATATTTAATATTACATTTTACTCATCGCCTACTCATTGGTCTCTGGTTTTCTTTGGTTTCTAATATATGAAAGTAATGAGTAAGGAAGAAAAACTGCTATTACTCTGAAAACAAAAATCAGCATTAGAAATTTTTCAACAAGAACAAGCCAGTTAGCCCAACTGAACTTGCCAATAATATTTATCTAATTTTCTAATTTTACTCTTTAAGGTACACAACTTGATAATTTATTCCATGTCTATAGTTCTCTGTGTAAAAAAAAAACTTTCTAATGTTCGTGCAATATTTACTTCCATTTGTGTTCCTGCTGAAGAATTCATTTTAAAGTAAAAATCTGGATCCACTGTACTAATTCCTTTCAGAATTTTAAAACCTTCAGTCCTGTCATCTCTTAATTTCCATTTTCCGTACTAAAACAAAAAATTTACTTCGTTAATCTCTACTCATAACTTGCAGTCCAGGAATTAGGCCTAGCCACTCCCCTCTGGACTTTTTCTAGAGCTTCTATATTTTTTTTGCTCCTGGAGACCAAAACTGCATACAGCACTCCAGGGTGAGGCCTAAACAGTATGTTATATAATAAGTTCAAAGTTAAGTGTAACCTCCTTTGATGCTCAATATAGCTTAAGCATAACCTGCTTTTGACTTTGAAATGATACATACTGTATGTAAAGCAGTAAAATGGTTACATGACTTTTGGGGTTTCCATAGTATGTTCATATTATGTGATAATGGGTTTAACCTCTTTTTCGTAAAATCCATCCTTTATTTAACAGAACCCATTCTATCCAAGGAGCCACAGCCTATTCTGGCAGCATCAGCCATAAGACAGAAACCACCCTGGAGAGTACTGTACTCCGTCATAGGACATGCTTGCTGACATACCCATACTCACTCATAAAGATCAATTTAGAGTCAAGCCCATCTGCACTAGGCTTTCATGATACATGTCATTATGGGAAAAAAAGGCATTTAAGAATTTATAGTTGGAAATATACTCTGTGTATCTGAGGTTCTCCTTGACTCTGTTCCCTTCAAAGTCTCTTGACAATTTCAGGATTAGAAAATAAACACAACACAAATAAGTTCAGCGTTGTAGGGAGGCAAGACCTTCAGACACACCTGCTTGGTGATTTCAAAGGGCTACCCAGTGAAGACATTGAGGCACTGCGTGAGCTACAGCAACTCCCTCGGCGGTGGGACCTCACTCCAGGTGATTCTGCAGGGGATCTTAAGGAAAAATGAATAGGAATTTTCAAGAACAGCAATTAGACACAAGTCAGGTGAACAAATAAATTACCACATGAACAGAAAATGACAATGTAGAAAGAGAATGGCTTGACATTTTTTCTCCATGTTCTTATATAAATATGTAAGGGAATGTCTCATTAATAAAGATTCCAAACAGCTGCATAGAGACTAAACATATTAACTGACATTCGTCCAATTCATCTGACAGCAATAAGGTATTAAGGCAGCAATAAAATCAAACAAATGTCAAGAAATGAATGTTACTGAGTAATGTGCTCATGAAAATTCACCCACCAATAATATTTAAAAATAATTACAGAGAAAAAAAACAGCTTCTTAAACTGAGTGACTCCTAATGGAAAAAATGGAACTTAGAACTGAGATATGAAAGGCACTACCACCCAGCAGGAATATGGATTTCCCTTTATAGTATAGACAGTGAAAATTCTCATGAATAATTAGATTATTCTAATCTGGGTTTCCCTGTTTTTCCAGAATCATTCTGTCTTTTTTCAGTTTTGTATGAAGAAAAATCTTAGGGTGAATGCCTTAATTGCATGCAACAATTTGTAGCTTGCTCTCCTTACTAGACTAGACAAAACATGTCAAGTATTTTGTACTATGATATTTAATGCAGTTCCAATATAAAGTTCAAAGTAAAGGTTTGGTTTTTGTCATGAGAAACACTGTCAGGAAATAAAATATACAATAAAATAATCTGGTACAGAGACTGTAATTTTAATCATTCTTATCTTGCTTCAGTATAGGATGTTTAAAAAATATGGTGATAGGATGGCAGCAATATGTTCTCTACAGTGTTAAAAGAAAGATATCTTTCCCAAAAAGACTCATGGACATGGAAGATAGGCAAAAGATGTTCAACTCAACCTGAACGTTTAGAGGAACTATTATACACATCAATATACCGATACATTTGTGTTTTTTTAAAGACAAATATCACTAAATATCAGCAACACTTGTTTTATGGTTTACTATCATCTACTATGGGAGCCTATGGATAAGTATTTTGTTTGCATCACCTTACAGTTTGGTACAGTGGCTAAAATATTAAATCTTAAACCCCAAGGTTCCAGTTCAATTTCCATCATTGTGCACTGTTTCACTTTCTGATCCTGGGCAAGTCAAATGACTAGCCTGTGTCATAACTGAAAAAGTCTATGAACAGTCATAAGTCGCAAGGATTCAGCCAAATGTAAAATAATTAATTCCTAATTTGTGAAAAATACATAAGGCTGTCACTGCCACTCAGCTGCATTCTCATGCAGAACAGAGATAAAAAAGTTTTTGATCTAATCTATATATATAATTCACTAAATCCATGGCAAGCAAGACGCACGCAAGACAGAGCCACGCCTGCCAACTCACAGAGCCCCGCCCACCAAGCCAAGCATTTACCGGTGGCAGGCTGTCAGGGCCTGCAAGGCCTTCTCTGCTGGCCTAAAAAAATATCTGAATCACAAACTGATGTTAATTATATTTTGTCCATGATTACTTATTAAATAATTCCAAATAGTCTGTCCGCTTCCTTTCATAGTTTTTCCGATGGTTGTGCTGCACCTGCTTCCAGACATGTATTTTCGTATTAAAACATTTAACCAATCACATTTCAGCCTTCATTTGTTGCCAGGCAGGGTCAAAGTCAAAGAAGTCTGCCAGGAGGCCTTCACAATCCGTTCTGCAGGCCGTCTAACACAAAATAAATGTCGATTAAACTGTTGCTTCAACCAATCAGATTTTGAGTTGGTTTCACTAGGGCCCTCTAGCAGGCGTACGGCAACGTCACTGTATTCAGACCCGTTGATTGGATAGGATGGTGTAATATAAAAATCTGAATGAGAGCATCATGGGGCATCAAGTACACATTTGTATGTTTGGCGGTGCGCATTCCTGTGTTCACTGCTTCTGTTGAGCGGACATTTTCAGCCCTAAAGCGAATTAAAACTTATGCCAGAAATACGACAGGGCAGGTTCGACTTTCAGTATTAGCTTCGATGGCGATAGAAAGGGACTTCGTGATGGAACTGACGCGCACGGATAATCTGTACGACAGAGTAATTGAACTGTTTTTGAGGAAAGAGAGGAGGATGGATTTTGTTTACAAATAATCCGAATTTTTGGTGAGTAAAATGTTGCGATTTTCCTAAATAATATTGCAAGTTTATGAGATATTATTGATGTTTTTTATGTGTGTCGCGGGCTGTAGCTGCAGTAGAAAGTAACTTGTTCACACCTGGTTTGTCTATTCAATAAAGGCATTTATTGTGGCTACAGGAGTTATCTATCTGCGATGCAACGGCTCTTTATACTTTATTTCTGCATATTAAGATGGTTTTTATAACCATAAATTAGTTTTTGAGGGGCGGGTTGATTCAGACGGAACACTACTGAAGGCCTAGGTGTGAAATGCCACTGATACCCCTTGCTCATCCCGATGAATTCCATAGACTTGGAGCTCGACAGGTGTAAAATGGTATTTACAGTAAAAACAAGAAAAGTTAAGAGGGGCACGTTTTCCATGAAGTCAGGTTACAGATCCAGAATTGAGAAATACTTTTTTTTAAAACATCTGTCTGTTTGTGTGGCCTATCAGCCTGTGTGGTTTGGAGTTATTTGTTATTTGCTAAGGTATGGTTTTGGCATGGATACTGAAATGACAAATCTGGGTATTATTACCAAAGTCAAAATTTTAGTATCAATCCAATACTACCGCACACTCTTAAAATTGAGGTCAGGAGAGAATCTAAAAATAAAGATGGCAGCCATGTAAGGCAGATGTGACAAATGCAGATCGCCCGGGAGAAGGAAATGCAAATAATAAAATGGCAAATCAACAAAAAAAAGTCAGTTATTGAAATGTAGACCACTAGACTTGTGACTCCCAAAAAGCCATGCAGCAGCCTGCTACTTTGCTACATTGGAGCTAAATTACCCATTCATTGAAGCTACTGGGAATTCAAGCACAGCTAGATTAAAGGATGAAAACGTCCAGAAATTTAAGCAGAGAGAAGGAGATAGAGAGAGAGAGGAGACAGAAGGAGATGAGGAGAGAGAGAGACAGAGAGAGAGAGAGAACAAGGGGACATCCAGTGTGAGGCCTGTGGTAATTTGGCAGCAACCACACCCTCACAAAAGAGCCTCTGCTGGACAGAACTGAAAGAAAAAGCAGAGAGTTTCATTATGGAAGATGGGAGCGTGTTCTTGGTAAGAGAAGGAAAACTGAATTCAGAAAATGGACAGTGATGTGTCAACAAACAGTTGAATGTTTCCTTTTACTTTTCTCCAGTTACATTTTAAAAAGGAATGACATTAAAAACAAGTGTATATAAAATCCAATAATACATTAATTTTTGAAGTCTATCTATCCATTCATTCATTTTCTAACCCACAAATCCAGTTTGAGTTTGCCAAAAGCAGGTGCCTATCCTGGCAATATTCAAGGCAGTCTAACCTAGAACTATGGAGAAGTAAGGCAGCAGTGCTAAATCCTGTGCCTCCATATCCTTTAACAAACTGTAATATGTTTCAGTTTTACTAAGCTGGGAATCCATACAGTATTAGAATTACAGGGAGGTGGAAGAATTTGTACACCACTATAAATAAAGAAACAGATTTCAATCCTTCATCAGCCATGCACAAACATATATACTCACTTCCAGACAGTCTGGAAACTAAGTTAACCTCTCTTCAAATTTTATATATTTGTCTTGAAACCAGATGCCTTTGATTTTTTTCACAAAAAACATAATGAACATGAAAAATATACTCTACCTTTAAGAGATTTAAAGCGGCTCTAATGAGAATCCAAATTGTTTATAACTTATTTATGATTTATATACCTTTATAAGCAGAACTTATTTAATAAGCAAAAAACAAAGAAACATTGCTTAGTTGTGTACCACTGCAAAAACAAGTAGTGGTACACGCATGTAGTGATAGCAAAAACAAAACCTGGAAGTGTTAGTTAAGTGTTCAAAATATATAGCATTGCAGATGGTAGTTATAAATAATTGAGTAAACATTCTGTACAAAATGACAAATATCCTTAGCAATGTTGAGAGTGCATGATGCTGAATATTTTTCAACTCAACTGGACATCTTTTAATTCAATATTTTTATGATGGTCTCCTAAACAGTTCATCCTGGAATTAATATGTCCATGACTGGGTCATTTAGCTATTATCCGAAAAAGTCACAGATCTATCCAATTCAACCAGAGGCTTGGGAAGTAAAAGCAGCCACATTCTCTGCTCTTTTTAGCATTGCACGCAGTGTTAGGATTGTTAGCCTTCAATGTCATTAAAATTTCGTTACACAAGGTAGCTTACAGAATTCATAAACAGTATAAGCATATAACCCTATAACAACTCAAAGATCTTACACCACTGCAGTGATGCTGGTGTGCATAAATGTAATCACTGTATTTCAAAACTGCTTTTATCATAAACTATTGTGATGCAGGAGTTGGTCGCCATAAGTATGTGTACATTGTAGCCTTAATATCTGCATAACATTAAATATGCGTATAACATCAAATCAAAAATGCCTATTTTAATGCAAGATTTGCTTACTTAAATCTTGACTAGCAATGGCTCAGTGTTTTACAGTCTTCTAAAAAATACCATGTTGACACCATAATTGACAAACATTATCCACATCCACAAAGGCTTGTTGTCTGGTACCCGGTAATATACTGTTTTTTAATTGTATTTAAACTTCTGTTTTCAATTAAAAAGACAAAACAGTGTCATGGACTTTCTTCAAAGCACTGGGAGACATTTTTACAAACATAAGTGGACAATAATGTGTGCATCTCAAGTAAACAATTCTTTGCACAAAATTCAGTAAAAAACAGTTAGTCTCAGTTGAAGGAGAAAAACAACAAATTTTAAAATCTGGTACCTGAAAGATACTTTCATTTTTCATCAGGAGCTGAAGGGTTCAGTAATTAGCAGCAAATCAATATTCACAAATGTTCCATGCATTTATTTTTATGCTACTTAATGACAATGACAAAAGTGCAGATAGATGCATGAAATGCCAAAAAGGTTAATAAAAGAATGACAGCAAAGTGAAATTTAAATATTTATGCAATTTTAAAACTATTTAGTAACATATATAGAACATAGCATACTTGTATTCTTACATAAAACAACATAAATGTAAAAACGGCATTTTATTACTTTACCATTATTTACTCTTGCTACAAAGCCAGTGAAAGGTTTATTTGAAGTTTGTCTAAAGTGCATTAATAGTGGAAAACACAAAGACAGCAAGTTATACCTAAAAGTTCCAAAACAGTTAGCAATCGTGTATTTTTCTCAGAAAGCTTTCTTGATTCTTTTTGAGAGAGTCTCACCTTTTTCTTTGTTTGTTCTTGCTTTTGTGTTTGTTCTTTGGGCTTCCAGATCTGAAATAAAGCAGAAAAAAACAAATTCAAAGAATTAATTTAATTAATAAATCTGAATGTTGGTAATTCTGCATTGTTTCCTATTGTGCCAAAAATTAAATCAAATTAACTTTTAAAATCGTTGTCTTTGAATCACTTAAGTGTCTTTTATATTTAAAGAGAAAAGACAGAAATAATACCTGCTTCTGAATGTAATTGGCTGTATAGCCAAATTTGCAGTTTCTCTGCTGGGGTAAAACACGAGGTTGAAAATTTCTTAAAACAAAACCAGCTGAATATTCTTAAATTCTACAAATTAATGTGGTTTATATTGTTAAGCTCATTTCATATCAGTTGCACTACTACAGATTATAATTACACTACAAGATAAAATATATTTAATCTATAAACAAGTACTGTATAACACATGTATGCATAAGATGCATGATTAATATGTACATAATTCTATTAAACAAAGAAACGTAAACAATCAAAAATGCACTGCAGCAATAAATGTAGGCTAAAGGGAAATTTTAAATCATAACTCCATTTAAAGGCAACATTTTGTTTCTAAAGTTATAATATCATGGAACAAAAAAAATCTTACTAAACTCTGGATCAAGTATTGGAAAACACTGGCATACACTTTTTGTTTTTAAATTAAATGATTAACACTGGGCGACACGGTGGCACTGTGGTAGCGCTGCTGCCTCGCAGTTAGGAGACCTGGGTTCGCTTCCCAGGTCCTCCCTGCGTGGAGTTTGCTGTTCTCCCCGTGTCTGCATGGGTTTCCTCATGGTGCTCCGGTTTTCTCCCACAGTGCAAAGACGTGCAGGTTAGGTGCATTGGCGATTCTAATTTGGCCCTAGTGTGTGCTTGGTGTGTGTGTGTGTGTCCTGCGGTGGGTTGGCACCCTGCCCGTGATTGGTTCCTGCCTTGTGCCCTGTGTTGGTGGGGATTGGCTCCAGCAGACCCCTGTGTTCGGATTCAGCGGGTTGGAAAATGGATGGATGGATGGATGATTAACACTAGCCCAAGAAAACATTTCTACCACAGCTTCATCAGTTCACATGTGTTTGACTCCAGTTTTTCCCTTTGCTTTTAACAAAATATATTGCTTTTTCCAATATGTCCTTTCTGTTTGTTTTTGACTATTTTTTCTCATTTGACTGTGTGACACCTAGTGACAGGGGGTGAATGTTTCAGTAAGAGAACTGGGTATTGTATGATTGATTGAAAAGCAGCACAATCATATGCAGTAGTTTTATAATAATAATTATTATTATTTTAAAACTTGTGGATACTAATCTGTGTTAAGTTTCCATCTGATATTTTGCATAGGGTCTTCTATAAAAGCCTTTGCAGACAGGATAAGATTGCACCCAACTCAACAAACCATGAATGAGCATCAAACTCATGGAGTTGTGAGGCAGCAGCTTTACCTACTGTACACCTTATTACTATTAAAAAACATAATTTTACAAAACTGAGTGAGTGGCTGACTAAATATAAATACCAAAACACACCTAATAACTTATAACTACAGCTTGTACTGCTCTTAGAGTATACATTTTAAATATGAAGTCTGGTGCTGTTGTTATCCATCCATCCATTATCCAACCCACTATATCCTAACTCAAGGTCATGGGAGTTTGCTGCAGCCAATCCCAGCCAACACAGGGCGCAAGGCAGGAACAAATCCTAGGCAGGGCGCTAGCCCAATGTAGGGCACACACACACACACCAAGCACACACACGGGACAATTTAGGATCGCCAATGCACCTAACCTGCATGTCTTTGGACTGTGGGAGGAAACCGGAGCACGCGGAGGAAACCCACGCAGACACGGGGAGAACATGCAAACTCCATGCAGGGAGGACCCGGGAAGCGAACCCAGGTCTCTTTACTGCGAGGCAGCAGCGCTACCACTGCAGCTAGTATTAGTATTGCTCAAATTAAAAAATATAAATTATACAATTTAAATTGATTCAATATTCAATCTCTGTACTCACCTATATCTTCGTTTCTTTCTGGGACCTGAAGCAGACCTATAGCAAAATTCAATGAATTATTGTGTCAACGAGACAAAGTAAACTCAGATTAATACCAAGATCTCCAGAAAAAGTACTTAACCCTCGAGTGACATGCATAAACATAAACTTTAAATAATAATTTGACTGGTCATTCACATACCACTTGACTAATTTAATTACATCACTGAATATATGTTACTTTAATGCAATGGCTGTTAACCAAGGTTCTGGAGGTTTTGGTCCTGGGTTGAAAGTGTCTGTGTTAGTTTCCAAGAAAGTTTAGACCAGACATTCCAAATTCCATCTTGTAACACAAAGTTTGAAATGACTTGGGCCTTATTAACCAAATTTATTAATGCTTACATCCTAGAGTGTACACTACAATCTGATGATGCTGGTCTCCTAAATACATTACAAATACTGGAACTCTTGGGGTTGAATGTTTACTGTGGCAACACAAGACCTTATCATTTGTCTTTAGTTTATACATTATTAGATTCCCCCAGCAGGTTACTTTAAACAGGATTACTATAAACTGGTGTTTTTGTTTTGATCTCATCCAACTGTCAACTGGCTCTTTCTTAATTATAATGTTGATGAAGTTTGTATTGACAAGATTTGTTTAGGTTTATCATTGAGATGTATTTAAATTTTAATGTTTGTAAAACTTGAAATGTGTTTTTGTGGTTTCAAAGTTTACTGATAATATATTTATAGGTGAAAATATACATAAGTACTCTTGGGCCTATATTCAGTAAAGAGGCTATACAAGAATACATTGAATTAAATATTTTACTTAATCAGCTATTTAGGATGAATGCATACAGTCTCAAATGTTAGTAAACTTCTGCAGAGTTTGTTTCTTGTTGTTTTCATCTCATTGTTAATTGATTGTTAAGGGAAAAATAAGAAGAAGAAAATTCAAGGGCTCAGCATCTTATAAAGCAAGTTGACTAAAGTGAAGAAAAAGAGACTGAATTGAATCCTGTCCATTAATATTACAGCTACTCAAATGGGAGAAAAGATGCATTATTGGTAACTCTGGGCATTCAGGTCTGAACTGGAGCAAGTCATCTAATTAAATGATAAGATCAGTAATTTGACACAGGTATCTAATTAAGATTCCAATTAATATTTTGGAATGAAAAAATGCAGTCATTGTGGATCCCCAGGGTCAAGGTAAAGATCTCTGCTTTAATATAACAAGGCTGTTTTTCAGGGAAATAGTGAATTAAAAAAATGATATTAAAAATTAAATTTTTTTTAATTGTATATTCTGATTAAAACAGATTGAGCATACATTTCAACAGATACAAATACTGAAACAATACTGAAATTCCAGTATTTTAATTATTTGTGAACCTCATCTCAGTTTCTCAACCAGTTTTCCTGGTGAGGTTTGTGACAACAGCTAGCTAAGAAGGTCAGCCCAGACTTCCTTGTTCCCAGCTATTGATTCCATCTCTTCCTGGGGAATTTCTAGGGTTGCAAACCCAGCCAAGAGATATAATCCTTCCAGCATGTACTGGATCTGCCACAGGGTCTCCTCTAGTGGGAACAGCCCAGAGCAGCTGTAGGGGAGCCATCTTTGGGGGCATCCTTATGACACATCCATACCACCCCAACTGGCTCCTCTGGATCTGGAAGAGCAGCAACTCTATTCTGAGGCTCTCCTGAATCAATGAGCTTCACACTCTATCATGCAATTTCAGCCTAATCACCCTGCGAAGAAATCTTAGTTCTGCCATTTGCACTCAAGATGCCATTATTTTGGTCATTACCTACAGCTCATTACCACAGCTGAAGACAGAGATGTAGACTGACCAGTGAACCGAGAGTTTTGTCTTTAGACTCAGCTCCCACTTTACAATTATGGATCAGTACAATGTCTGCAGAACAGCTGCTGCCACTCCAATCTGCTTGGCAATCTCATGCTCGTTTTCTCCGCTACTCATGTACAAGGTCCTGCATAAGTTGTGTCATCTGACCCGTGATCGTATGTTTTGGACATTAACATGAGGAGAGGGGCAGAGCTGTCAACTGATCACCACCGATGGTAGTGAGTTGGATTTGAAACATGAGGAATAGACTGGATAGACCCGGGAAGCCTAGAGGAGCTATTAGGATTTCTTGGGAATGTCTGGCTGACGCTTCATTTCCTGATGAATATTTTTGAATCTCTTAATTTAATAAAATATTAGACTAAACATGCATTTCAACAAGTACAAATACAGGCTGAATGAGATTTTAAAATATATGTCAATATAAAAGAGAACAAGAAACCTAAAGTAAAATCTTGAATCAGAAAACAGTGACAAAAATAATCAAAAACACATTAATTATCAATCCTTGATAATTTCAAAATGTTGATTTAAGTTTACCATTGTGCATGTGGCATTCTTGGAAATGCACTTCGATTATTTTGGAATATTAATCTATTACACTGCAGTCAAGACAGATTCATACAAAGTTACGTACTACAGTATTTTGTTAAATTCTTTTCTAGCATTTGATTTGATATAGAAATGAGACATACAGCTCACAACTAAATAAAAATGTTTTACATAAAAAATTATTTAAAAAACAAGAACTGCTAGTAATGTATTAATTAACTTTCCCTATAACATTCCATATCTTCTTAGTTTATGAAAACATTTCTAATCATTTATTTATCGAGAAAGTAGTATTGTGAAATGCATTTGGATTTGCTGATAGTGCAGGGTAATAATATGCATGCTATAAATGAGAGCCCCTCATATACAGTACATGATCACAATTGAAATCCACTGAAACATAACTGTAAAATTTGAGCTAGGAAAGCATACCTTGTTCACTTAAAATAAAAAATATGGGAATTTAATATTTAAGTTACAATCAAAATGCAAACTGCTACATCAGGAGGGATCACCTGGTGTCTATCAAGTCTGGCACAAATTATGACATTAATATATGAAACATATGATTATAGGATTTTAAATTTTCATCTGCAAAAATCAGCATTATGTATACGTTTACTTGATTTACATGCCCGAATACAATGTGATATTGACTCATTGAGGGTCTAGATACTTTCTGCCAGGAGGTCATTCCGTGCTTCATTAATGTTAAAAGTTTTCTGTGTGAGGGACAGAATCCAGAAGACAAACAATATTCATTTGACTGGATTCAAGGAGGGGAGTCCAGAAAAGCAGTTAGTCCTTGATATGTTGACATCATGGCACTTTGCTGTCCAGAATACACTTTTGTCTACTCTGTGGTGTCAGTGTCACGTCACATATGAACTCTGAAGTGCAGGTTAATATCTCACATGTCATGTTTAGCCTTTGAAACTTAATGTTAGAGCACAAGTTGACTAGTTGTTACTCTGCAGTGTACTGTATGTATGATGTTTCCTTTCAGTCATTCTTCTGTATGGCTCTATGCTGTTTATGTAAGAGGGAGTTCCTCCTTCATATAGTCTCTAGTCCCATACATTTTGAACAGTACAGGCATTCCATGCAACTGAACAGATACATATTACCCATACAAATTCCAATAACCTGATCCCTTTCGAAGTCCAATAGTTGTTGAAACTGAGCTCTTTTCTACCTTCTATGCATGATCTGTAAATAAAATAGGTGTCTGATATTTATCACTCACCAAGCTTCATTTAAATATTTGGACAATAGTCAATTCTTCCACTATAACTTATGCCATGATTTGAACTTCACTACAGATACTCTGTAATCATTAATCAACATACACATAAGCATTATGCCAAAGCTTATGGAAATCCTTACTGAAGATTTACTTATAAGATCACTTTACCATAAAAGATTGTGTTCTAAAGTGAAGCATATTTTATAAATTGTATAAATTACTATCCCACTCTTGCTTTTTATAATTGAGCTTATGTGGACTAGAGTCCCATTATAAAGAAAAGCTTTAAAAATTAAACAAATACATCTGTTTTTCAAGCCAAAAATATTATGGAGTATTGATCCGTGTCTTGAGACTACACATATTTTGCAAAACTACATGTGTCTATGTTGCTTTAAGAAGATAAAAATGCATAAAGCAAACCATTGTTATTTGATTTAGTTATTTTTAAAAGGAGACCAGCTGTGTGCTTCACTTCACCAACTACCCTGTTTGTCTTCCCCATGAATTCAATTTCACTATACAGAAGCTTATTTCTCTTATTTCTTTATTTTGCAAAGATACTGCCTGCTGTCACCAGATTAATAATGCACACGTGTGCTTCAGTGAGAAAGAACATTAAGCTCACATGTAGCATGCAAACAAGTGAAAAGAACTGAGCAAACGTTATAATCATTAACTTATCCAGGGCAGGGTCATAGGGTAGCGACAGCCCGTCCTAGTAATCTAAGGCTGAAGGCAGGAACAACATCTGGACAGAGCACCAGACCATCACAGGGCAAATAGGCATATACACTCACACACACACACACACACACACACACACACACATACACACATATATATAGTACACACCTGGACTACTTTACCGCACCAAACCACCTAAGTTTAATAAGACTGAAATTCAGTAAGTTCAGTACAGATATTTTAACATTCGCACAGCTGTAGCACAGAACAGTCATTACTACCTCACAGCATCTGGATCTGTATGAGGTTTATTCCACTCACTATGGCTGCTACAAGCAGGTAAACGAGTAAAAAACATATCCTTACTTCAAGAACGTGGTTTTAAGAATCTCTAGTAAAATTTCTTATTTTCAGTTTACTTTTGTTGTCACAAGCATTCCACAGAATTTTACATTTCTGCATCAGTATTTTTCTGTGCTGTTCTTAATATACTGTACCTCACTTTCTCCTGCAGCTAAGCAAAACTTAGTACCCTAATCAAGTTTCATCTCTCACTTTTAATTTTAGACATTTTAATGTTATACAAGGTGCTAGATTTTTTTAATAGTGAGATGTTGTACTCACAAGTGTTCGACTATATTGTATTTATAAAATTATTTTTTCTTCTGTGTCACATACACACACACAAATATGCTTGTTTGTCCATATCTAATCATTTTAATTGCTTACCTTATTGATTAATTACCAATCAAATGGGAGTCCATCCCTAACATTTCTGATTCTGCTCTGATTCAACATGGGTGCTTTACTAGTTATTAGAAACTTGCTACATTTGTGTGTATTTGTCTTTATATATTGATTGATGCTTTTCCAGTCTTAGTCATGTAGTAATATAAAATGTAAAATATACAGTATCTTCTTCTTCTTCTTTTGGTTGCTCCCATTAAGGGTCGCCACAACTTCCTACCCACTGCATCTTTCTCTGTTACACCTGCCACCTGCATGTCCTTTCTCAACACATCCATAAATCTTCTCTTAGGCCTTCCTCTTTTCCTCTTGCCTAGCAGCTCCATCCTTAGCATCCTTTTCCCAGTATACCCAGCATCTTTCCCCTGCACATGTCCAAACCAACACAATCTCTCCTCTCTAACTTTGTCTCTAAACTGTCCAACCTGAGCTGACCCTCTAATGTACTTGTTCCTAATCCTGTCCATCCTCATCACACCTAATGCAAATTTTAACAACTTTAACTCGGCCACCTCCAGCTGTGTCTCCTGCTTTCAGGTCAGTGCCACCGTCTCCATCCCATATAAACAAGCTGCTCTCACTCTGTCACAAATCACTCCTGACACACCTTTCCACCCACTCCACTGTATACAGTAAGAAAATATTCTTCTTTCTTCTTATGCATGCTAAAGCACTCTTGACAATTCCTGATTTGCCATTAGATATTTATTTCATTTCAACTTTTAAATGTATGTCCACATTTTAAGTATCCCAAAATATGATCTGACTGCTTTCTGTGTGATGTCTCTTTCTCTCTCTGTCTACGTGTATGTCAGGATGTCACAGTGTCGATACAATAACTCAAAAATGTTTGAAATTTATTAATTTTGACTCCACTAGATTTACATCTTTAGATGGAATTATGTAGTGTTTTATGCACATGTATAGCACATCTTTCCTGATGCACAGTTGGACAGTGGAAAATATACATTGTTTAAAAAGATTTAATTCCACAAACTAAAATATTGGCATGTAGTATTTTACTTCTAAAATATCTCATTTAAACAGGGTAAGACATGCACTGGGCAAATCAGATTTTGGTAAAGTTATTCTCTCATCATACCCTTTTGTTTTAGCTTAATTTAATTTTCTAAATCCTTCATTTCAATGACAATTTTTTTCACAAAAAAATAAAAGAAATGTTTTAAACTTTTAAAAATAAATTGGGGAGCTCTACACAGGGTTAAAACAATCCCAGTCACAGGCACCAACACACAGTCTTGCATCTTTCTATTTAAAGGGGTTAGTGTTGTACAATTATACTCCAAGCACATGATACTGTCACTTTGATTTATGTGGGAACATGCAGAAAGAAGAGACAATAGCTAAGGAATATGTCAAAGTAACATTTTTTTGAGTTGTACCCTTTTTTTCTGCTCAGTGCCATCAAGAAGCTTTATATTGTTTTGGGGCTGCTTTTACAAATGCAGGCTCTGCTTCAAAGAACAATCTTTCGTTCCCATCCTTTATCTGACCCATTTTAATATATCTAAAAAGAACTTGATAATTTAACAAATGTAGATAAGGTTATACTAAGTTCAATTTATTTTTACATTTTATAAATGACATGAATTGGCATAGGGGAGCAATAATTAGTGCAACTGTTCATTTATCCAGTAACCAAGGTTTGAACCCAGCACCAATTTGTTGTTAGTTTTGAGCTTGTATGCCCCGACACACACATTTGATTTTCCTCCCACATCTCCAATGACCCGCAGTCTAGGTGATTTAGCAACTTAAATTGGAACCAGTGTGCATTGCATTGTACCTTGTCAGTAATTCTGACTCTCTCAACTCATGTTCCCTTCCACATACTAAAAATGTGCATACTGTATTAGGTTGACTTGTAGGTTTAAATTAGCAGTACATAAAATAGTGTGTCCTGTGATGGCTTGACATCCTAAGCATCTTACCTTGTTGCCGTGAATTTTTAATGCAAAATAAGGCAGTAAGGGCAGCACGGTGGTGCAGTGGGTAGCGCTGCTGCCTCGAAGTAAGGAGACCCGGGTTCACTTCCCTGGTCCTCCCTGCCTGGAGTTTGCATGTTCTCCCCGTGTCTGCGTGGGTTTCCTCCAGGTACTCTGGTTTCCTCCCACAGTCCAAAGACATGCAGGATAGGTGCATTGGTGATCCTAAATTGTCTGTAGTGTGTTTTTGGTGTGTGGGTGTGTGTGTGTGCCCTGCGGTGGGCTGGCGCCCTGCCCAGGGTTTGTTTCCTGCCTTGCGCCCTGTGTTGGCTGGGATTGGCTCCAGCAGACCCCCATGACCCTGTAGTTAGGATATAGGTAGGATGTTAGGATGTAGGTTGGATAATGGATGGATGGAAAATAAAGCAGTATGGTGTAGTGGATAAGGTTTTGGACTTCACGCCCAGAGGTTGTGGGTTCAAATCCTGCTACTACTATTGTGTTAGCATGAGCACATCACTTCATTTGCTTGTGTTACACATGTACCTCAAAATAAGTAAATCTAAAATAAATACCCAGACATATTTAATGAATGCTTTTAAAAAAACAAATTATAAACACGGTATAAGTGTGCCTGTACAAAACCTCTGAATAATGTTTGTACACTCAAGATTAATACAGTAGCAGAACAAAGCTGAGGTACCCTGCAAAACGTTCAGGCAGATAACTTTCATCAAAAAAGTTAAAGGTGAAAATAAAATCTCCAGTAATGATGATACATTATTATTCTTTATGTTGCAGGATGTAGGATGTTTGTAAGGCAGCCAATGAAAAAGAAAAAGGAGACCTTGTGAAAAGACTAGTATCAGTGTTGGTAGGCTGAAGCATTTTAAGTTTTTTTTTAAGTTAAGTAATAGTGCACTGTAAGATGGCTTAGGACAAAGACTCACTGGTAGAGGTGAGTGTGTCTTGTTTGGTAGATAGGAAAAAAAGAGGAGAAGAAGTGAGGGGAGAAGGGCTGTTCTGTTGATTACTGCTGTGCTACTGTATTCAGTGGGGCAAACCCTATCTGCATGTGGGAAACAAGGTACACACCTAATAGACAACAGAATAAGTCCTGCTTCCTGCATGTGCAGCACATCTGAAGCCATATTATTCATATAATGCATTGATACCATGGATTACCTTCTATGTTTTCTCACTGCTAATGTCTATTTTGCTATCTTTCTTTTTTCTTTAATTTTTTTCCTCTTTTAGGAATTACAACCATACTTCTTAAACTGCACTACACATTTAAATAAATGTTTTATATGATACATGGATACACTAACAAAGGCAAAGCCGACCAAAGACAGCTTGCTGGATAAACCTGTTATGGTATAAAAGGTATAGAAAATGAGTGGCTATTATTTCTGGACGTCTTTTTTCTGAATTAAAGAAATTGATTCAAAATAAATGTTGATTTTCTGAGGTTTCTTGGTGTATACAATTTCACCAAAAACCCACCGTTTTCTAGAACCAATTTTATTAAAGTTTATTGCCCTTGATATTTAGATAACATTTCACTGACAAGTATATTCTGATTTTCATTCTAACAAAAGAAGAAAAAAGCCCTCAGAGAAACAGTATTGTTGTCTCTTTGCTATACATTATTCATGCAGAAACATCTGCAGCAGAAGATCTGCAGTGCAGGCTTGCACGTAGTTAAAATAAGAGCTCAGCACTTTCTCAAACAGTTTGTTCTCCACCCCATCTGCTGGATTTTCTGCTGCACAGCATGTCTTGCTCTTTTTAGTCTTTGCTTTACTGTGCATGCACTAATTCTATATATACACATATTATTTGGCTGGAGACTTGACACAGACCATCCTTTTTTTAAAAGGATAACTGGTGCATTGCTGTTTTCAGATACAGTAGATAGATAGAAAGATAAATAGACAGAAAGAACCTTTATTTGTCCCCAGGGAAAATTTGACTTTTTACAAAAGCTATTTAAATAAATAAATAAATAAAATAAATAAATAAATACTTATTACATAATGGATGGACAGGCATCCATAGTGGAAGTTGTGTCTGGTGTTTGGAATTAACTAGTAAATAGTAAATAAGTTCAGAAACAAAGAGAAGAACAGTGAGAAATATGGAGCTTATGTAAAAGGCTACTACTTGCATAGCACCCTTTACTCTGCATATGGCTGATCTAATGTAGTTTGACTATGTACTTAATTTCTTACTAGTTCTTTACCTGCCAGAGTCTGAGTTTTACAACATTTTAAGTTTATGCATTTAAATATTTATTTAAAAATATACAGTACAGTGTAACATCCAAAAGTGGAGTTTAGAGATTCTGTTGCTGTGAACAGGAAAGAACAACATACTGGATGCGTTTGTATTCCACAAGTTAAGAACCTAAATTTTAAAATGTTCCAAAAATCATCTACACCAAACCTGATTTAGTAAAACAAGGTAGTTATACCTTAAGGCAAAGTAAAACTCAGAAAGAGATCAAACTTAATAATAGCGTTATTCTTTTATATCATTTGTCCCTCACATTATGTTAAATTATCGTAAATTATAATTAGTATGGAGGAAACATACAGAATATTGATTATGACCTTTTCAGTATAAAATTTAAAAATAAAAATCATGTTTCTGATGTCTGCGGTGGGTTGGCACCCTGCCCGGGATTGGTTCCTGCCTTGTGCCCTGTGTTGGCTGGGATTGGCTCCAGCAGACCCCCGTGACCCTGTGTTCGGATTCAGCGGGTTGGACAATGGATGGATGGATGGATGTTTCTGATGTTGGCTGAGTAATTACAAAATGTTTATAAATAAAAATCTACATTGCTGTTAATTATAACTGAGTTTCTATTTAATTTAGCACACAGCCATATTCTAATTAAACATATCATGAATACAGTGATGAAGAAATAATATTTATATGTCCACTTATTTTTGTGGTGTATAGTAAAATAACATGTAATAATAATAATATGCAGCTCAGAGTGCTACATACCTACATTGTATGAAAGAGCAGGGTAGTGGAGGGTTGTTCCACTTGGAGTTTCGCTTGCACTGATTTCTTTATAGTTTTGAGCATGTTGACAGATTGTGTTGGGGGACTTCAAAGATGTTCAAAGATGAGGTGTTGGTACACAACATTTACTGCTGGTACTAAAGCCCTTTAAACAGAATAGTGCTTGAAAGTCCTTACCAATACTATAAACATGCAAACGCTGGACAATTTCTAGGTGTTTAACTTTGCCTACCAGACAGATGACATGAGGCCAAAAAACAGGACATGTTCTCCTCTTGCTGGATGTCTGGAAATCCTGTTACAGGGGAATTTTGTATAGCAAGACATCGTAGTAATAAATGTCGCCAGAAGTCTTATAGTGGAGATCTCCTGTACATCTAGTAAGTGTGCTATTGAAAAATGAGTAAAATGTTTATTTCAGATCAGAAATGTATGTAATATTGTGTTGGCTGTGTATTTGTGAAATGATGGACTGAGGCAGTCATGCCACTAGACTAATTATATTTATAATTATACATTTATGTTCAAAATGATCATTATTCTAAACTTTTTTATGAGGTTGGTCAAATATCAGAGTGTTGAAACAATGCAAATTCTCTCACTTTTTTACCTTCTTTATTTTTGACCTAGTTGTTGCTCTTTTTAGCATATTTTACCCTTCTTAATTTGTTATGTTTTGTGTGCAGACATCTGCGTTTGTCTGACTATATTTTGATTTTCACTAAAGGTGTCTGTCTCCTTTTTCAGATTCATACTAAACTGTCTACCAAGTTCATAATGTCCAAATTGACCATGCAGTAATTAAATTATAGTTGCCTGTGGGTGCTGTGAGTATAAGTTCTGGGAATAGGTAGCCCCTGATTAAATTGCTGGCTTTAAATGGACTATCCATGATGTTTTATAATCTTATTGATACAGGAAATCTTGACATGATACTCTTCCATTCATATAATCTCAAATTTAAATAGACTTTGATCTTTTCTGTTAGTAACTGGGCATTAAAACTTTGGTGCGTCCCTGGGAAAAATGCATCGCAAACGAAGGTGACTATGTAGAAAACTGGTGTAATTTTTTTCTGAAATTCTTAATAAATAGAGATTAAAAAAAGGGTGGAAAAGTGTCAGTTTTAAAATCTGAAGGCAAGCCAGTGATTGGCTACAGGAAGAGGTTTCCTGCAGAGAATGAAAATGAACAGGAAAAAAGGAATGGATATTTTAGTACTGTATATGTCTTTTGTTATCATTTTTCTTGTAATTATTGAATCTTCTTTCAGGACAGTAACTGTTTCTGTATTGTGGTAAGAAAAAAGAATATGTACAGTATAGTATAGTATTCTCAATTTACATGCTTCCAATGGGATCTATCATTAGGAAACATAATGTTAATTTTCACTCGTATGCAGATGACACCCAGTTATACCTTTCATTTAGATCAAATGAAGTTTCTCCAATGTTGTCTTTAATTAGTTGTGTTAATGAATTAAAGGAGTGGATGAATGAGAACTACTTGTCTTTAAATACAGATAAAACAGAGATGTTAATTGTTGGAGGGAATGACGCTGATCATAACAATATTGTGTCATCATTTAACTTGGTTGGAATCACCATTAATTTTACTGAATTAGCCCACAATCTAGGAGTTAT